>NW_008425085.1:0-325 GCF_000622305.1 Nannospalax galili | reverse complement strand
AATAATTTTTAAAAGTTAATTATTACCTTTTCTAAAGTTCCAGTTAACCCTTTATTACCATTTTACAGCTTTCTATTTACCAGAATTTTTACAGATAAAAACTTTTGTACTGTTTTCCTTTAAATATCCCCAAAAGAGGGGCTAAGAAGGTAGCTCAGTCAGAAAAGTGCCTGCTGCACAAGAATCAGGAGCTGTGTGGCTGGAGAGATGGCTCAGTGGTTAAGAGTGCTTAGTGCTCTGGCAGAATGGGATTTGTTCCCAGCACCCACATCATGCCGCTCACGACTGTCTTTAATGCCTTCTGGCCTCCCAGGACATCTGGAGG
>NW_008425084.1:0-325 GCF_000622305.1 Nannospalax galili | reverse complement strand
ATTATAATCTGTACCTCCATCACTCCAAATCACACTCATCCAGTCCAGACTCTTTGCTGCAGGCTTGCAGACACAGTGCAAACTATGTTTGCCTAAAAATCCAGACACAGGGCAGGTGAGTATCAGGTCTGTGAGGGCTTCACCAGGCCAGGAACTGATTCCATCAGCTGCACTTTGGACAGGACATTTATGGGCAAGAAAAATCATCAGTCATGTATCCCATAAACAACATGGCCAGCGTTCTCTCTGTCTGTCTCTCTCTCCCCCTCTCTCTTCTTTCTCTCCTTATAGAGTCTTATTTATGTGCCCAAATGTCCTTCAGTGT
>NW_008425083.1:0-325 GCF_000622305.1 Nannospalax galili | reverse complement strand
TAATTATAAAAATTTAAAAGACACATGTGGCTATTTCTAAAGGAAAAATATCTGTTCCCTCTCTCTCATAAAGAATGACATGAAATAAGGAAGCATGAAGAGTTGTTTAGGTCAGAATCCTCTGGTTTTAGTTATTACTTTTTATGTCCAAAATAAATTCACCTGTAAGGTGGAATATAGTTTCTGAGAAACATCCACTGCTACCTTTATAAACACACATCTATGTAGTTCCCCCCTCCTGGGGTTTGGCAGTAAGATACTGTAACTGGATATTGTGCCACTTCCTACCGTTCTATTTTATAAGGTGAAGGTTTTAAATGCCATG
>NW_008425082.1:0-325 GCF_000622305.1 Nannospalax galili | reverse complement strand
CCAGATTGCTTTTGTCTTCACGAGTTCCCACAGAGGCCCAAGTCAGATGAGAATCAGTTGCTCTCAGGCCTTCTCCTAATGTCTGGATCCCTCCAGGAAAGATTTTGGCCTCATGAATTTGGGAGTTGGAATGGCCTTGGAGCCGGGCCCATGAATGATGCTGCTCTAGGACAGCTGGTGGCCATAACACCCAGAGATGCAAAAGAAGATAGGGGAGGGAAGCAGCCACAAGCTCTCCTGGGAACTGCACTGAGGAGCTGGGTTGATCTGGATCCAAAGAATCAGGAAGAGGCAAGGTCAGCCCCACTGTCCAGGAAAGAGGCTG
>NW_008425081.1:0-325 GCF_000622305.1 Nannospalax galili | reverse complement strand
GGAGGGAATCCAAATTGTACTATAGTAAAATTCTTACAATGTTCTCCAGGGAAACAGAACTATCTATTTGATGACATATGATATTCCTAATATACCACATGGATCCCTCTGCATCACTAAAGCCTAAAACCTATTTCTAGAAACCTACAAGAAAATGATGCATTTAATTTCTAGCACAGAAGTCCAAATTGCCATTACCAAAATAAGTGACTCATCCCAGAATGTTTTTAAAATTATAAAATTAAAATATTCAAGAAAACGTGTTTTCCAGTTCATGTGGCAAAGCTGTTATTCCCAGCTTCTGTGCCATATCTCCATTTATAAA
>NW_008425080.1:0-325 GCF_000622305.1 Nannospalax galili | reverse complement strand
GAAAACCACCTTCGTGATCATGGTATCTCCCCTGCCAGGTAAGTATGAGTTCCTCCTGCCCCCTGCACGCACTCCATGCCTCCAACAGCCCTCAAAATCACGGTCACCGGATCGCGCGGGATCCTCACCATCATCCCTCGGGAACCCGCGGTCTCTCATCGTCTGCTCGTGAAAATCAGGCCCACGCCACCCACATGTCGGACACGCGGGACGCGGCCACCCCGTATGCGCGGGACCGGCAGCCTCTGCGTGTGGCTTCATCTGCATATGACACGCCTTCCTCCTGACGTACGACACCCAGGCGCTCTCCCAGCTGCCTGGGCGC
>NW_008425079.1:0-325 GCF_000622305.1 Nannospalax galili | reverse complement strand
CACATTACAGGTATTAGTTGTACAACATTAACCTTGTCATGTTACTGTATGGTATTTTATGTGAGTACTAGAGGAAAACAAAATGTTTAAAGTCATTTCCATTTCTACTTAAAAAGAATGCAGAAAAAAGTCATGTGAATGTCTATTCATAGTTAAAGTTTCATGGAACATTTTCCTATGAAGCTGGATGTTACAAGACAATACTGCAGTTACAGTATTAGGACAATGATAGTGTAGGATTTTAGCAGTTAACTCCCACCAAGAAAGCCTAAGTGCCATTAGCCCTTCTGAAATTTTTATGCAAGATTTTATATTATTAAAAATG
>NW_008425078.1:0-325 GCF_000622305.1 Nannospalax galili | reverse complement strand
ATGGTGTGATGAAATAGTCCTATTTCCTTTGTTTCCTAAACTGCAATCAGCCACACCTTCCAAAGTAGGCTTCTCCCTGTCCTCTTATCCAGAAGTCTCCACTTCTCTTATTTTTAAACATAAAAGTAGAACACCACGCATTTTCTATTTGGACAATAGCAAACTTTTCCCTTAAACTTTCCAGGGATTCTTATTTAGAAGTTAAATTTGATGAATTGAAACATTTTTATTTCAGATTTTT
Source organism: Nannospalax galili (assembly GCF_000622305.1). Lineage (NCBI taxonomy): Eukaryota > Metazoa > Chordata > Mammalia > Rodentia > Spalacidae > Nannospalax > Nannospalax galili. The sequence goes on along the minus strand of NW_008425078.1, from coordinate 84 downwards.
AACAGAAACATTCTAGAGAGATTTGATTTAGAAGGAATGACACTGTATTTCTTTTAAGAAAAGATTTCTGTTAATTTAATTTTT
>NW_008425077.1:0-325 GCF_000622305.1 Nannospalax galili | reverse complement strand
CAGCAGGCACTCACTAAACAATGGCTATTTATGCTTAAGATGGAGAAAGAGCATCCAGTCTGTGTCAGAGGTCAGCATCAGCCCCGAAGTGCTGCTTCTCCTTTCCCTGAAGCCTGTCTCTTGATTTACATGTGATAATTCTGAATGTCTGGACTCTCTGGATTCATTATTTGGGGGTCTATGGGGTACTGTTCCCCAAGATTATTTCCTATGCACTCTACTTGGTTTCTATTCCTCCTGGAGAATCTCATCCCTGTTATGGTGTTGACTCTTCAATCATTCCTTCAACAAACATTGACCATAACCATCAAATGGTGAGCAGTGA
>NW_008425076.1:0-325 GCF_000622305.1 Nannospalax galili | reverse complement strand
AACCATCCTTAACTCTAGTTCCAAGGGAATCTGAAGCCCTCTTCTGACCTCTGTGGCATTGTATGACACGGGTGCATACATGCAAGCAATACACTCATACACATAAATTAAAAGTAATGAATAAAGTATTATATATATATGTATATAATAGAAAAGGAGATCATTTGCAACATTTTGTGCCAAATCCAAAACTTACTAAATACACAAACACCACAAAAATGTTAAAACTACAAACTGTCAGAACAGAAGCATTTTGAATTAGGCTTATATTAAATCTTTAAAATTTAAAAAATGAATGATGTTTTACATCATTTTACATAAAATA
>NW_008425075.1:0-325 GCF_000622305.1 Nannospalax galili | reverse complement strand
AGCGGCGCCCGGACCCCCGGCCTGCGGCCCGCCTGACAGTCCGGTCACGGGGCAGCAGGAGCCCGGGAGCACCACCGGCAGAGACATGGACGGGAGGCGGCCGCGAGCCCAGCGACGGAGCCAAGGGCGCCGAGCACTGGGCACCGGCGGGGCGGCACGGGGAGGAAATGCGCACCGCCCAACCACTTGCTGCCACCGCCCCGCCGGCCGCGCCCACCTGCCCCCGGGGTCCGCCTCCGGCGTGCGCTGCCCCGCAGTGTCGCCCACGCGCACCCGCAAGTGTACTGCCGCCTCGGGTCACCCCGCGGCGCCCAGTGTTTAAAGC
>NW_008425074.1:0-324 GCF_000622305.1 Nannospalax galili | reverse complement strand
TCTCTCTCTCTCTCTCTCTCTCTCTCAATTTCTCTTTCTCCCTCCTTCCCTCTCCCCTGCTGTCTCTCTCCTAAATGCATGTGTTCACACATAAGGAAAAATATGTTTATTTGCCAAGAGCTAGTTCATCAAGTGTCAATTTAACTTGGCATGAATGTGTGAAATAATAAATGAATGATTGAAAGATAAGTAACAGAAATTATTGCATTGTTTCAGTTTCTGTGCAAAAAAAATTATCACACATCTAGTACCTTTTAAAAATACATTTTCAAGGGCCTGGAGAGATGGCTCAGCGGTTAAGAGCACTGACTGCTCTTACAGAGG
>NW_008425073.1:0-325 GCF_000622305.1 Nannospalax galili | reverse complement strand
TAAGGTAATTGTAATCCATTAGTAAGTATTTGAATTTTCATTGATAAACTAGTTTTTATTCTGGTTTGATACTTCTTAACAATTACATTTTATTCATTATTTTCGGGGAAGACAGGGCTTGTCTGTGCCAAGGCACAAGTGTGGAGGTCAGAAGATAATTTTTGGGAGTCAGTTCTTTCCTCCCACCATGTGGGTCCCAGGGATAGAAATCAGGTCAGCAGGCTGGTGGCATGTGCTTTTACCCACTGAGCCATCTCAGCAGGCCTGGTTTACGCTTTGAATAAAAACATCTTAACATTAAAAAAGAAAACCATATATGGCTCAT
>NW_008425072.1:0-325 GCF_000622305.1 Nannospalax galili | reverse complement strand
AAGGAAGGATTATTTTAGCTTATGATTTGCGGCAACACAGACCATCATATCAGGAAAGGAAAGGCAACAGGGGGATGAGGCTATGACCAGGAAGAGACTGTCCACAGAAAGAGATGAATGCTGGTGCTCCATTGACTTTGGACCCCAGCCCATGGGATAGTGCCAACCATATTCAAAGTGAGCCTTTCCACTTTAGTTGAAACCTTCTGGAGACACCCTTACGTATGCACCCAGAGGTTTATTTCCACGATTTTATTTTTTTTAAATATTTTATTTATTTTTATTTTATGTGTAAGCATGTATTGCCTGCATGTAGGTAAGTGCA
>NW_008425071.1:0-325 GCF_000622305.1 Nannospalax galili | reverse complement strand
AAGCACCCGCACACACACATCCCCAGACACAGAAAAAGATATTCACACACATACATACACGTACACACACACACAGAGACACATACCTGAAACACATGCACATATGCACACACAGGCACACAACCACACACACGGACACAGCAAAGCACATGCGCATGTATGTGTAGGCAGATGGTGATTCTTTCGCGTGCATTGTCATAACGGCTACTGTAACTCGTGGTTTTGTATTTATATGACCAATTCAATTAGCACGCCCATTTCAGTCATGCTCCCCTAAACATGGCAGAACAGAACATAGCTCTGACAGAAAATCCTTCCTCACTCA
>NW_008425070.1:0-325 GCF_000622305.1 Nannospalax galili | reverse complement strand
CTCTGCATCTCTTTTCTGAGAGAAAACATCAGATTCACGAGTGCAGAAAGAGGTGACAATCATTTTTTAAAGGCAAATTCAGGACACAGTAAACTGCAGAGAGAGACAAGGTAAAATCCAGAAATACTGAATGTCCTAATTTAGAGGACTGAACAAGGTGATAATGAATGGGGGAATCCCCTCTCCCCAACTCTGGGTATGCAAACAGAAAAGGGAAATCTCAAGAAGCGCAGAGAGAAAAATGAAATTTTAGAAGGCAGATTTACAAACTGTGTGGAGCAGACACTGGGAAGGAAATGCAGTGCCAGTTGTACCACTGTACCTA
>NW_008425069.1:0-325 GCF_000622305.1 Nannospalax galili | reverse complement strand
AGCCAGTGACATGGTACTTGGAGGGAAGCAGAGTTTAAAACAGAAGGGCTCACAAATGCAAATACCCTGAGGTAAAGCAGTTCTTTGTGTATGAACAGCATGAAGGCTAATGAACCTGAAGTCTAGGATCAAAACCTGGCATATGGAAGTATTTATCAAAGAAATATGAATATTGTGTTAGAGACAATTTCAGTAGATATTATGTGGAGACATGGTGTTTGAACAAGTAATTTTTAATGTACTGCTTTCACTGATCTGAAGGGATGAAATATTGTACATTTAGACCAAAGATATATGATTCAAGTGACTCATCATTCTGTCACAC
>NW_008425068.1:0-325 GCF_000622305.1 Nannospalax galili | reverse complement strand
CTATGCATAGGACAGATCCCAATCAATTACCAGAAACTATGCAATGTCACTTGGAGCATTGAGTTATCATGCCTAACCAGTTACTTGGTCCCCGAGACTGATGCATGGTAGACGTGCTCCTTTGGCCTGGCCCCTTGCGTGCATAGAGAGGTTTTTAATCTGACATGAGACTACTGTATCCTAATCTGGTTAGTTCCCAGACTGCTATACCATACTAATGATGAACTGTTGGGACAGCTAAACAGAACTCCATCCCAGGTTGCCAGGGAGCCAGTCACAGCCACAGCCCTTACTCTAAGTATGATTCTTGGAATCAGCCTCATTG
>NW_008425067.1:0-324 GCF_000622305.1 Nannospalax galili | reverse complement strand
GAGAAGCTGAGTTCAGATCCCCAGCACCCACACGGCACATTCCTGCAACTTCGGCACTTGGTAAATGGACACAGGAAGATCCCAGTTTTACTGACCGGTCTAGATGAAAAACAGCCAGATCCGGGTTCAGGTGAAAGAGCCTATCTCAAAAAGAAAGAGGATGCAAAGTAAAAGGAGATGGAAAGACACCTGATACCTACCCCTGGCCTCCACACATGCATGGGTGTGTATGCCGGGACAGACACACACACACACACACACACACACATACACAATGAGATCTTTTATAAGCTAGACTGAAAACTGAGCCACTCATTATTTTAA
>NW_008425066.1:0-325 GCF_000622305.1 Nannospalax galili | reverse complement strand
AAAGATGCTGACCTCAGGAATTTGAGGGCTGGGCTGGCCTGGGAGCAGGGCACAGCAAAGATGCTGGGAGGTGGGGGTGAGAAGAGGCCCAAGGGCTCCTGGGGACTACATGGAGGAATTGGGTTGTTCTGGATGCGAAGGATCAGGCAGCAGTGGGGATTCTGGCCTAAGAGGTCCATGGGTCTGGGCTGTTACAACAAGAGATGGGCCAGTGACCCTGCTAGGAGGCAAGATGGGGTGGAGGATCTTGGAGGGTGAATGGGGCTGGGGAAGTCAAGGTGGAGTGGGCACAGACAAATGCCCAGGCAAGCTGCTGGCTCCAGGA
>NW_008425065.1:0-325 GCF_000622305.1 Nannospalax galili | reverse complement strand
CCAGCAGGTGAGATGGGGGTCCTTAGCTGGCTGTGGTGGGTCTCACAGAGCCTCAACCAGAGCTGTCATAATGAAGTCAAGACCCAGGTGGCCAAGGACCACACACACAGCTTAGGACAGAAGTGTTACTGTGAAATGCGTTGGAAGCTGCTGTCCCCTCACTGTCTACGACGTTAAACATTGGTTTTCTTCCCACAGGAACAAGTGGAGCTACAGGTGCTGCTGGGGGACGCACATCTGGAAGAGCAGGTACTGAGGGAGCAGAGTCGGGGGAAGACAGGCAGGGGACAGTGAGCATGTCATTAAATGAGGTGAGGTTTGTGGG
>NW_008425064.1:0-325 GCF_000622305.1 Nannospalax galili | reverse complement strand
ATATATATATGTATGTATGAATGTATTGTCTACATATATGAGTGCACCCATGTTGTGCAATGCCATGGAGGTCAGAGGAGGGTGCCAGGTTCCACTGGAAACTGGAGTTAAGGACTGTTGTTAGCCAGCATGTGGGTACTGGGAATCGAACCCAGGTCCTCTGCAAGGGCAGTCAGTGATCTTAGCCACTAAGCCACCTCTCCAGCCCTGGCATTTTTCTTCAGGAGTGTGGCCAGAAGTAGTTTCTCCATGTCCTTGTGGACAACCACATGCCATGCTCATGTGGGTAGAAGTAAGAGGATTTAGTGGGTTAAATAATAAAAGG
>NW_008425063.1:0-325 GCF_000622305.1 Nannospalax galili | reverse complement strand
CTTTTATCAGGCACTTCATCTTCCAAGTAGGCATCAAAAGATAACACCTGTTGGAATCACAATTAGAAACTGTGAAAAAAAAATCAGCAAACTTAAAATCAATAAATCTATATATCCTGTATACATTTGTGAAAGAAAAAGCTGAGGGAATTTTTCCAAGAAGGCATTCTATACATAAGCTATGAGAACAGGCAATCTAGGTTATACTATATAAAGATTATTTTATTTCCATTACCCTCTAGTTAGAACAAAGAAATATATATGTCTTTTTGAAACAGGTCTCCCTGTAGCCCCAGCTGGCCTGGAACTCACTGTGTAGACCAGG
>NW_008425062.1:0-325 GCF_000622305.1 Nannospalax galili | reverse complement strand
CTGCCCAACTGAGGCAGGAGGAAGCTGGAAGTCAGAAGCAGGAAGCAGGACAGACTCGGTCACACTGACTCTTCTCCAGGGCTTTTCTACAGCGTATTTGTATATAACATTAGGAGTAAAGAGAAGAGAAATTCAAATCTGAGGATTACAGGAAGCCTTCATTGTTTAACCTGTCTGTCTTCAGAGCACGTCAGAAGCAGTGGATGTGCACTTTGAGCTGTGATTCTTTCCATTCTCAAGCCCTTTGCTGTGTCCTGGAAGGTGCTTCATGGAACTAGCAGACGAGATAAGAAATCAAGAACTGTAGCACTGGAGGGACACTTTG
>NW_008425061.1:0-325 GCF_000622305.1 Nannospalax galili | reverse complement strand
GAACACAGCTCTGCTGAGTGGCTGTTTCAGACTGCAGACTGCCTGAGGTAACTTTCTGTGACTGAATGTTTCTGTCCTCAAAGATGGTGGATTAGGAGCAAGGTCTTTGAGAAGTAATTAGATCATGAAAGTAGAACCCTGATGAAATAAGTGCTCCAAAGGGGGATGCTACAGGGTTTTCTTGTCCTGATCTCAGACTTCATTTCTAAGTGTGTGAGAACTGAATTCCTGGTGTTTATAAGTTAGCTAGTCTATGAGATTTTGTTATGGTGCCCCAACTACTAGAATACTTAGTAGTACTACAGTAGCCATATTAGTTCTAAGA
>NW_008425060.1:0-325 GCF_000622305.1 Nannospalax galili | reverse complement strand
AGTCTAATCATTAAAATGGACAGGGGCTATTACAGCTATGGCTTCCAACTCTATAAACATTAGAGCTGCTCATGCAGTGTCAAGACTCAGATGTGGGACAAACCGGGCACAGAGGAAGTCACAGAGAGCTGAGGCAAGCCTCCAGCTGAGGATGAGGCATAAGCACAAATGAAAATGAGCTTTGGGAAATAACAGCAGCTATCTTTTATTGAGCACTTTTTGTGTGCTAGATCCAGTGCAAGGCAATGTCTTGTTTAATTTAAGCTTCTTATAATTATTCTAAATTTACCAGTGCACAGCTGGGGTTTAGAAGGTTAGGTAATTT
>NW_008425059.1:0-325 GCF_000622305.1 Nannospalax galili | reverse complement strand
TCCAAACTGACCTAGTATCAACCTTGGGAGACCAGGACATACTGGACTCACCCCAACGGTTGCAGTTAACCCACCAATGGGTCTGGCCACAACTCAGGGATATATATGAAGCCGCTGTTCCCCCACAACCCTACAGGTTCAGGCCCGGCGACTGGGTCTCCATCCACAGACACCAGCGGAAAATCTCAAGCCGAGATGGAAGGGTCCCTTCGTGATCCTCTTGACAACTCCCACCACACTCAAATTGGATGGCGTCGTGACTTGGGTGCACTTCTCCCATGCAAAACCTGCCAACCCATTTGCAGTCCCAGAGGATTTCAAAGGA
>NW_008425058.1:0-325 GCF_000622305.1 Nannospalax galili | reverse complement strand
TAAAGAGTGGATGAGAGTTCTCATTTTTCTCTGCACTCTGGCCAGATTACTTTTTTGTCTTGTTTATAGTAGTCACTCCAGCTGTAATAATATTGTATAACATTGTTTTCTTAACCTGTGTTTCCTTGAGAAATAGTGATTATGAGAATTTTTTCATGTTATTGTATATCTTCTTTTGAGAAATGTCTCTTGGATTTTCACCTGTCTTTTAATTGGATTAGTTTTTAGAGAAGCTGCTATAACAGAATCTCCCAATTTAATTAAGTCTGTAACCTTTAACTACATGCCTATACACAGGATAACTGATGTTCCTTGCAGGACCTTC
>NW_008425057.1:0-325 GCF_000622305.1 Nannospalax galili | reverse complement strand
GGGAGAAAGAAGACTTCAGTGAGCTGCTTCCCACTTTAGAGGCTGTCTCACCCAAACCTGAGTCTGCAGGCTGACCCTTCAGCATAATCCTGGAAACACAGATTATCTGAGGGAAGAACTGTAATTACCTTAATATCTTGCCATGCTCTGAGTTTTAAGCACAGCCTTAAATATTGGCTGAACACATGAACCTGATAGCTCACAACTTTGAGAGAACTTTGAAAGAGTCAATATCCTATGCAAGATCACAGCCAGAGATATACAGGGGATATACAGAACCAGTAAGAACCAGGATGCAGCAGAGGAAAGAAGACTAAGACCTTGA
>NW_008425056.1:0-325 GCF_000622305.1 Nannospalax galili | reverse complement strand
AAATTTTATAGCCTAATGGAATAATATATATCTTATGATGTTAGTGAATGCTGTTTTGCATAAAAATAAGCATCTAACTGTTTTGAGAAACACAGTAGACACACATATTGTTCAATAGGTTTTAAGATGATTAGGATTTATAAGGCAGTATATATTTATCAGGTCTTTTAATACATATTCAAAGTATTCACATTTATAAATCTGCACATGTGCATTTTAATTGGACATGTCTAAAACAAAAATAAATCCAACAATTTTGGCACACAATATAAAGAATGAAAACCAATGAAGTAGCCATAGTTTGTTTAAAAATATTTTGGGATCC
>NW_008425055.1:0-325 GCF_000622305.1 Nannospalax galili | reverse complement strand
AGAGAGGTAGGACCATAGGAGAAGGGTATTATTAAGGGACAAAGGGGAAAATGGGGGCTCCTTAAGTTGGAAAACCTTGATGGAGGGGTGAAACAATGTGAGAGATAAATAATGCCTAGCTAGTCTTAGAAACCAGAGGGAACTATATTACTCCAACAATATACTGACAAATTATACATAGCAGATCCAAAAAATGTATGCCTAGGTAAGTTTTATCTGAGAACAATTGGTCTTTGCCCAGATTTGTCTACATGACACACAATAATTAAAAGTACCAGTCTGCTGAAACTGACCTTCTTGGATATTTAACAGACATACTTTGAGG
>NW_008425054.1:0-325 GCF_000622305.1 Nannospalax galili | reverse complement strand
TGTGTGTCCACAGAGGCCAGAAGATGGTGTTGGACCCACTGGAGACGGAGTGGTAGGAGGCTTGAGTGACCTGACACAGGTGCTGGGACCTGAACTCAGGTCCTGGGGAAGAGCTGTATATTCTCTTATCCTCTGAGCCAGCTCCCCAGTGCCTTAAAATTTTTCACTATCACACCAAGACTTACGATCATATTGTGACTGACAACAATCAACTGAATATTCTGAATAACTTGAAAATTAGAATATACCAATGCAATTTCCCATCCATTAGGACAAAGCTCTTCATAATTCATTGTAGTCACAAATGATTTCCACATGCCATGAG
>NW_008425053.1:0-324 GCF_000622305.1 Nannospalax galili | reverse complement strand
CACACACACACACACACACACACACACACTCCGAAACACAAAGACACAGAAAAAGGGATCATTCTTTTAATGAATCAGATCAAATACAGTGAATATCAATGAAAATATTTTGTCTTCCCTTTCTCATATGAGTTTTCTAAATAATTGACACTAAATGAACCAAATATATGTATAGTTATAATTTTAAAATGTTTCTTTTTATTTTCTTTTAGTCAAGAGCATATACTGGCAGCTCTTTGGAACATCGTCAGAGCACACCGGCCCCAAAACCATGCGCCGCAGCACCTGCACCTGAGCGTGCTGCTGGAAATCTTCCTACACGGC
>NW_008425052.1:0-325 GCF_000622305.1 Nannospalax galili | reverse complement strand
CTCACTGGTGATACGCAAGCGGTCTTGTGCTTACATGCACAGCCTGTAAGGTCCACGAAAGCCCAGAAAGAACAAGACTCCAGGTTTCCAAAAGGAGCTAAGCTCTAAGCTATAGCCAACTACCATGCTGGTCTCAGAGGTGGTACTGCAGCTCTGGTCACGTGGGAAAAATGATCTTCCTTTCCACCCCCCGAATAGTAACTAGCAGAATTCATAAAGTCTGAGTCTGAGAACCAGCTTGCCTCTGCTAACTTTCAGGCTGACACCTTTATGATGTGAATTAGAGCTGTGTTTCCCTTTGGATTTTAATTGGTTTCTTTTTTTT
>NW_008425051.1:0-325 GCF_000622305.1 Nannospalax galili | reverse complement strand
GGCCTCGTGCCTGCAGACCCTCACAAGCCAGTGTTTCAGAGAAGACAGTCTGATCCCACATCTCCTCAATGTGCTAGATCAGATGGCCATGCTTCTCATTTTCACTCAAGACCTGACAAGTAAGATCCCATTTCACTTTTCACAATTGCCAAATTGCACTCTCTAGACATGTTTTGCAAGTATTAAATTAAGCAGCTTTCCATTAGCAAATCCGATTCACAAGCCACAGTATTCAAAAGGGAAAGAGCAGAAAATACTAAGGTATTCAGCATCATATCCATTTTCAAAGACAGATGATCAGGAATGGATTTGGGTTTTTGTCTTC
>NW_008425050.1:0-325 GCF_000622305.1 Nannospalax galili | reverse complement strand
CAAAAGAGTAACTCTTAGAGAAGACTAAAATGTGGTGTGGTGAACAAGGAGACGTGAGTGAGAAAAACAGGAACTAAATCAGAGAACTTCTGTACCCCACACTATTGTGTCCCATAACAATCCTGCCACAAGTAAACGGTATTGCTAGTACTGTCTCTAACAGAGCTCACGTGAGTGAAAACATATAGTGTGCACAAAAGTATTTTCCAACTTAACACTTAGCACCACAATATAATTTGGCAGAACATTTTTGCTCCCATTTTTATTTTTAAAATTCTACAATTCCTTCCGGTATTATTTATCATATTTTAGAAGCAATTCTTTC
>NW_008425049.1:0-323 GCF_000622305.1 Nannospalax galili | reverse complement strand
CAGATGGTCGTGTCACCTGCCCTCTCTGATGTGCACTTCCTCGTTTCACCTACCCTCTCTGAAATGCACATGGTCATGTGACCCGCTCTCAATGACGTGCACATGGACGAGTCACCTGCCCTCTTTACCATAAAGATGCTCATGTCACCTGCCCCCTTTGACGGGCAGATAGTCGTATCACGTGACCCTCTGATGTGCAGATGGTCATATCACCTGCACCCACTGACGTCCAGATGGTTGTGCACCTGCCCCTCTGACGTGCAGAAGTTTGTTTCACCTGCCCCCTCTGACGTGCAGATGGTCGTGTCACCTGCCCCACTGAC
>NW_008425048.1:0-325 GCF_000622305.1 Nannospalax galili | reverse complement strand
GCGTTCCTCCCTGACCTGTGCCATGGGTGGCTCAGGTATACAAAGCAATTCAGCAGAAACCCGTGGAAGATGCTGAACTCCCCTCAGGAGAATGACTGTAATGGTGGGCTTGTGGCTGGTGAAGTGAGGTCATGTAGAAGGAATTTGGGGGCAGTCGACTCTTGAAGGCACTTTATTAAGTTTGGCATAAAGATACATTGTCAGAGGATGGAGAGTCTGTGTATATTCCCTGTGGAGCTCTGACAGGCACATCACATGGACCCATGTTCTGATCCACAAATTCTAACAGTTAACTTTATGAGGAGTTACTGAAGACCTTTGGAAA
>NW_008425047.1:0-325 GCF_000622305.1 Nannospalax galili | reverse complement strand
CCAAACTGAGGGACAGTGTGAGGCAGGTGTGAAGCTTCAGTTCATTGATGAAAAGACAGAAATGCCAAGCCAGCAGCAGAAAGGTGCATTTCTTTCCTTTCCTGTTGCTGTGAAAGAATTCCTAGAAAAAAGTAACATAAGGTGGAGAATGTTGGTTTTGGTTCAAATCCCGTGTCCATCCTGGCCTGGAAGTAATGGCAGCAAAGATCTTGCGCCCACTGTGTGTGCTGCATCTGTTGTCCAGAGATAGACAGTGATCAGCACTGGGCTTGGTTTCTTTCTCTTTTTTAATTCAGTCCACGACCCCAGCTCACAAAATGGTGCT
>NW_008425046.1:0-325 GCF_000622305.1 Nannospalax galili | reverse complement strand
CACTGTGAGCATTTGGAAGCACTGGGCCAATATTCTTGTGTTATAACTGTGTATTTTCCCTTAGCATGAAAAAACAAAAATGCTTTCAGTGCCTGAGGTAGAGAATTCAGAGGAGCAATTTCTGTAATGACAAGCGTCATAGATACATTTTACAAGAAACTGATTCCTGCTTATCGCTAATAAAACGTACTGACATTTCATTTCTGTCTTCTGTACAATGTTTTCAGCTATGAACAGCAAGACAAAACTAATTTTCTTCCAGGGAATCTATGACTTAATAGCAACTTTCTTGCAGCTGTTTTCATGGCCTCATTCCTCAGACTGT
>NW_008425045.1:0-325 GCF_000622305.1 Nannospalax galili | reverse complement strand
ATATATATATATATATAAAGACCATCTCCAAAGGGACAGAAGAGGAAGGGGTTAGTGGAAGGAATAGAAGGGGACTGGGGAAAGAAGGAAGGAAGGAAACAACTTACCATATCAGACTGAAGTTTTAACAATTCATGCTGCTTTAGTACAACCAAGATAGGATGGAGGGGCTGGAGAGATGACTCAGCAATTAAGAGCACTTGCCGTCCTTTCAGAGGGCCCAAGTTGAGTTCCCAGTACCCACATCCACCGGCAGCTCATAACTGCCTATAACTCCATCTCCAGGGGATCTGACACCCTCTCCTGGCCTTCACAGGCATCAGCA
>NW_008425044.1:0-325 GCF_000622305.1 Nannospalax galili | reverse complement strand
GTCTGAACAAATAACTCTCACATATCACTAGCTAAAAGACAAGGCCAAGTTAAAGGTTTACTCCTGGGTTAAAGCTGAAAGTTTACTATGCTTTTTGTCCAAGAAAGAAAACATTGTGGTCAATAAATTACCAGATAGGCACCATCAACCCTGAGTAAAAATTCAAGCATCCTACTTTACAAACAGCACCTAGCTAGTGCCAGCTTAAAGCTCTATGTCCTGTTTCTTGTCTAATCAGGCCCTAAAATCTTTGTATGTAACTGCCAAACCCCACACAACTGCCAGTTCCTTATAATGTATAAAAACCTCCTGAATTTTTAATAAA
>NW_008425043.1:0-325 GCF_000622305.1 Nannospalax galili | reverse complement strand
CAGCCTCCCAACTTCCACAATTACAGATTCTCATTCCAGCAGCTTTTAAACATTTTCTGGTTATTTCTGATATCTGATAATTTTCATTCTGTCCCCTGGCTCCTGGAAGCCGTCCCATGGGAAAGTCTATTTCTTCTTTAAAAAACAAAACAAAAACAATAACAAAAATTTCATGTCCATAGCAGGAGCAGGGACTGGGAAGATGGCTCAGTTGGTAAAGTGCTTGCTGTGTAGTATGAGGACTTGAATTTATTTCTAGCACCCAGGTAAAAAGCCAGGCACATGGTTTTACTCCCAGTGCTTGGGAGGCAGAGATAGGAAGATG
>NW_008425042.1:0-325 GCF_000622305.1 Nannospalax galili | reverse complement strand
GACAGAGGGGGCAGGTGACACGACCAACTGCATGTCAGAGGGGGCAGGTGACAGAACTATCTTCACGTCTGAGGGGTCAGGTGTCAGGACCATCTGCACGTCAGAGAGGTCAGGTGACACGGCCATGTGCAAGAAAGAGAAGTGAGGAGACACGACCAGCAGCACATCAGAAGGGACAGGTGACACGACGACCTGCACGTTAGAGTGCCAGATGACAAGATGATGTGCACGCCAGAGAGGGCAGGCGACACGACCATCTGCACATTAGAGGCGCCAGGTGAAACGACCATCTGCACGTCAGAGGGGGTAGGTGACACGACCATCT
>NW_008425041.1:0-325 GCF_000622305.1 Nannospalax galili | reverse complement strand
AAGTCCCTCCTGCACTGCATGTCAGCAAGTGCACTTTGGTTCTGAGCCTCACAATGAAGACAGAATACCTAGGCCAGGGCGTGTTCCTTTTTCCCAGATTGGAGAAGATACGTGAATCTCAGTTGAGCAGAGCCCAGCTGAGCCCTGTAGAACTGCAGCAATGTGTAACCCCAAACCAGTGTGAACAGGAATTATTTGTTGCTGAAAGCACTGTTCATTATTGTCAATGGAAACTCGGGTCCACTGCACACTGCTCTACAAAACAATGGGAGATTGAAACTATTGATTCATAGTTTTGCCCAGAACTAGCAATAGAAAGTATCTC
>NW_008425040.1:0-325 GCF_000622305.1 Nannospalax galili | reverse complement strand
AATCATTCCATGTTTTTCTGGCTTTGACAGTTGCTGAGGAGCAATCTGATGTTATTCTGCTACCTGCCTTTGTAAGTAAATTGGCTTTTTTTCCTCACAGCTTTTAATAATGTTCCTTTGCTTTGTATTTTGATATCCTTACTGTAATACATTGTGGAGACATTCTTCTTTGGTCATGTCTATTTGAGGGTCTGTGTTCTTCTCAGGATTTGGGGAACTTCCTGCTATGATGTTGCTGAGTAGATTCTCTGCGTCTTTTTTATTCATCTCCACATTTTTTATGTGTATACATGTATTGCCTGCATGTATGTAAGTGCACCCATGT
>NW_008425039.1:0-325 GCF_000622305.1 Nannospalax galili | reverse complement strand
CATGTAGATATGCCTACACACCACTAATGGATAAGGGGCAGTGATGGGCTGCACTGGGCATCCATGTAGATGTATGCACACACGTGTAATTGACAGGGAACTGTGCTGGGTTGGGGCTTAGGGTGAGGGTTAGGGTTAGGGTTAGAGGTTAGGGGTAAGGGTTAGGGGTAGGCTTAGGGATAGGCTTAGGGTTAGAGGTTAGGGATTTAGCATTAGGTTTTGGATTAGGGTTTGGTTAGGGTTATGGAGGTTAGGCTTAGGGTTAGAGTTGAGATAAGGTTAGGGTTAGGATATCAGTTAGGGTTAGTGTCATTGGTTAGGGTTA
>NW_008425038.1:0-325 GCF_000622305.1 Nannospalax galili | reverse complement strand
CCTGGGAAGAGGGAGCCTCAGTTGAGGAATTGTCTCCATCAGATTGGGCTGTGGCCATGTCTATGAGGTATTTTCTTGATTGTTAATTGATATACGAGGACCTGGCCTATGGTGGGCAGTGCCACCCCTTGGCACATGGGCCTGGGCTCTATAAGAAAGGTAGCTGAGCAGCCAGGAGGCAGCGTTCCTCCATGGTCTCTGCTTCAGTTCCTGCCCTGCCCTTCCTCAGTGATGGCCTGAAAGAAACCCTCTCTCTCCCAAACTGCATTTGGTCAGAAGTCTTATCACAACTGCAGGCACACCGGGCACACTCCTGTCAGGATGT
>NW_008425037.1:0-325 GCF_000622305.1 Nannospalax galili | reverse complement strand
TACATTGCACCTGTATCCTCTCATTAATGCTTATGAAAACTGCCATTGGTTTCATTTTACAGATGAAGGCACCGAGGGGCAGAGAAATCAGTTCACTTTATCCTGTTCTCAGAAAATGGGTACAGAGATTGGGTTGAACCAAAGTCTAAGTAATTCTAAATTTTTAATCTCTTGGAGGAAAAACTTAAATCTATATTTATATATACACATACATGTATATATAATCTCCATATCCTTGCTATATGCTCTATAATTCGTGAGAGATATTTCAAAAACCAAACCTTTTCATTAAAAATAAAAATAAAATTTCTCTTAAAAAAAAAAA
>NW_008425036.1:0-324 GCF_000622305.1 Nannospalax galili | reverse complement strand
TAGGTTAAGTGAGGTGGGAAGACCCACTCAACTTGTGGTTCATGGGCTGGGGACCAGTAATGAATAGAAAGGAGAAAGTTGGGGCCTGGAGAGATGGCTCAGCAGTTAAGAGCACTGTTTCAGCACTCACATGGCTGCTAACAATTGTTTGTAACACTACTTTCAGGGGCTTTGACACCCTCTTCTGACCTCCATAGGCAATGCAGAACATTGGTGCACTTACATACATGCAGGGGATACATTTATACATATAAAATAAAAATAATAAATTATTTTTTTACAGAAGGAGAAAGTGAACAACACCAGCATACATACATGACTCTC
>NW_008425035.1:0-325 GCF_000622305.1 Nannospalax galili | reverse complement strand
TTCTGGATACTTGAACATAATGGAGTAGGACAGGCCAGAACCTCTTGAAAAGAGGAGTTCCAGAGAAGTTAGTGAACATAATTTGATACTACCAAGTACTTCTTTAGGTTGGCTCTGCCAGCTGCTCAGATGATTTACCTCCACAAGCTTTCCATGGTCACCTAAGCCTTCAGGCTGGGTTATTCACTTTCTCCCTGTGGATGACTTTCTTTCACTTCCTTGGCCTCCTTTCCAAAGATCTATTTAGAGACTGAGATCATGGTCTTTGTGAAGGGGGATCAGAGCTTCTGATTAATCCTTAGTTACTTGATAAAGCTAAAATCAA
>NW_008425034.1:0-325 GCF_000622305.1 Nannospalax galili | reverse complement strand
TGTGATGTCACATTGGAGCATTGTGATGACACATTGGAGCATTGTGAAGTCACGTTGGGGCATTGTGATGACACAGTATGGCATTGTGATGGCATATTGAGCATTGAGATGACATATTGGGGCATTTTGATGGCACATAGGGGCATTGTGAAGTCACACTAGAAAATTGTGATGACACATTGGAGAAGTGTGATGGCACATTGAGCATTGTGATGTTACATTGGAGCATTGTGTTGACTAATTGGGGCATTGTGATGGCACATTGAGCAATTGGGTACACGCAATTTCAGCCACCTGATATTTGACACAGGTGCCAAGAACACAC
>NW_008425033.1:0-325 GCF_000622305.1 Nannospalax galili | reverse complement strand
TGGAACTCACTATGTAAACCAGGCTGGCCTTGAACTCTCAGAGATCTGCCTATTTCTGCCACCTGAATGCTAGAATTAAAGGCGTGCACCACCACACCTGGCTGAAATATTCAGTCTTACATAAGGAGAGCCTGTCATGTATGACAACAAAAATGAAGACCTGAAGGACATTAGGATAAGCAAAATAAGCTAGATGCAGAGGCAAATATACACAGTCCCACTTATATTAAATCTTAAAAGTTAAATACACAAACAATGATTACTAGTGACCAAGGGAGGAAATGGGAAGATGTTGATTGAGACCATACACTTCTCAGTTCTAAGA
>NW_008425032.1:0-324 GCF_000622305.1 Nannospalax galili | reverse complement strand
AAGCATGGAGGAAATGATTACTCTGTGTTGACCCTCCTCTTTGTAGACTGGGTACCAGTTCAACTCCATCTGGTGGGGTCTCCTCGGCCTCCTTGTCAAGAGGACAGGTGACCCACTGCTGTTGGGGAAACCTGCTGTTAAAGTCAGCTTCTTTCTCAGCAGGGGCTTCCTGCCTGACTTACTGGAAAGTGCCTCCAAGCATGGACGCCTGACCATGCTTGGACCAGTCATGACCTTTGGCATAGTTACCTGCAAGAAAAACTGCCCCCAGGCTTTTTCTGTATGATAATTAGGCATTGCCCTATAGCCAGATGATAGGATCCC
>NW_008425031.1:0-325 GCF_000622305.1 Nannospalax galili | reverse complement strand
GAAGGACCCATTTCCTTGGCTTCATTGCCAGTCAGTCTCTTTGCCTTTCAGGCCACTGGCTGATTGGCTATAAGGTACATGACCTCAGAAGTGCTTCAACTTGTTCTATGCCATGACTTGCTTGTTTCTCTTGATAATGCTTATCTTTAGGTGTCTTTACCAGATAATTCAGGGACAGAGGACCCAAGGAACTGCCACAGTCCACCTCCTCATGATTATGGACTCCTCCAGTACCCCCTCCAGTTGCCCACAGTTGGCTAACCAAGTTAGGCACAGACTAAGACTGTCAAGGGCTGGCATTACCCACGCAGCTGCCCTTAATCAT
>NW_008425030.1:0-324 GCF_000622305.1 Nannospalax galili | reverse complement strand
AAAGAGACAAAGAAAAACACAAAGGTGTCATTTTCCCGTTCTTGTGGAATTTGGGTGTCCCATGTGTATCTGTCATGCCTTGTAAACATCATATGTGCTCCACACAGAGTCAGAGCCCCATCTCTGTGTTCATTCCCAAGTAGGAAACACCCAGGGAGCGTCTGCAGCTTAAATGCCACACAAGCAGCCCTAACTGAATTTGATGAAGTCTCTGACTTCTCTCTGGAGCATCACTAGCCTCCAACATCTCCATATTTCAGCATCATCTTCCATGTTCTCAGCAACTCCCCAAGCTCCAAGCACTCAATGGCTTTTCCAGCCCAA
>NW_008425029.1:0-325 GCF_000622305.1 Nannospalax galili | reverse complement strand
AGGCTTAGTGTTAGGGCTTGCATTAGGATTGATTTAGGTATAAGTTTATGGGAGGATTAAGTTTAGTGTTAGGGCTAAACTTAGGTTTAGGGATAAGTTCGTAGCTAGGGCTAGTGTTAGGTTTAGGGTAAAGTAAATGGTTACTATGTTAGGTTTAGGGTAAAGTAAATGGTTACTATGTTAGGTTTAGGGTCAGGCTTAGGGTTAGTTTGAGGTTATGATCAGGGTTAGGATTAGGGCTAGTGTTATTGTTACATTTAAGGCTAGGGTGTTCTCACCATGCTCAATATTCAAACACAGTGATCAATGTCCACCCACAATCCCC
>NW_008425028.1:0-325 GCF_000622305.1 Nannospalax galili | reverse complement strand
TGGTGATGTGTTTTTGTCATGGTCACTCTAGAGGAGACCTCCAGAGTTCTGCTGCTAAGCTATGTAGCTGGGTAAACACGGCTCTGCACAGCCAGCCAGGCCCTCAAGCCCGGGCTAGGAGGTCCATCCACAGACCTTGTCTGCTGTCTGGCCCCATGAGCAGGAGCAAGCATGGAACCACTGGAGGGAAGAATGTCCAGTGGTCAGGGCTGGAACAGGTCCCAAAGTGAAGAACTAGCACCCAGGGATCTGCAGACCCTGAGACAGAGTGTACGGCTTGCCACAGGGAGGTGACCTGGCTGTGGCTTCTTGTCACTCCCACCAG
>NW_008425027.1:0-324 GCF_000622305.1 Nannospalax galili | reverse complement strand
AGAGATTTCAACAGAGCTCACTTGTCAGGAGACCAGGGCTTTAAATAATGGGATTTTGTTGTTGTTTGTGAAACAGGGTCTCCTTATACAGCTCAGGTTGGCCTGGCACCCACAGTCCTTCTGCCTCAGTCTCTTGTGTGCTAGGATTACAGGCGTGTTCCACTGTTCCTGGCCAGATCATGAAATTCTTCAACAGGGCTGGAAAGGATTGGCCACCTTGCCCCCCAAAGCCACCATGTGAGATGCTCATCACACTTTGAATCTTTAAACCTCTCTCAATCTCTCTCTCTCTCTCCTCTCCTCTCTCTCTCTCTCTCTCTCTCT
>NW_008425026.1:0-325 GCF_000622305.1 Nannospalax galili | reverse complement strand
CCAAATGTGACTTTTTGTGTCCATCATCTTCTGTTTCATGAGGAAGTTCACTGAGGAGAATTGAGAGATACATTAGTATTCTCCCTACCCCATGTTCCAATATGTTCAGTAAGCCTTCGTTGTAGAGTTTCTATAGATATGTCAGGGTTGGACATCTCATAGGCACATTTATCTTGGAGGTGATCAACAGTTATCTAAGTGGAGTTAAAGGCCTCTCAGTGTGTGGAAACTCCTGTGTGGCACTGCAAACATAGTCAACTACACACGGCTGGAGAGGTCACATCCCTAGACACATGTAATTTCTTACTATATGATAAATATGGAT
>NW_008425025.1:0-325 GCF_000622305.1 Nannospalax galili | reverse complement strand
ATATATATATATATGAATCTGTGAGACTTTCTCTAGCATTATTTTACCAGTATCTTCAATCCTGACTCCAGGCTAACCCTACCATCCAATGTCCTAGATAACTGCCAAATGCCAAGGGAGACAGCAGCTCACCCCACCCTATCTACCGCTTAGCACCTTGCTGTTTATCCTCAGTCTGCTACTTTCCTGTTTTCAGTGATCTAAACCTCCCCATGCTGTTCATCACCATAGTACCTCACTACTGAGTTCACTGATTCTGTGGAGCTTAGAGCCTCCAGTTTATAGCCATTTCTCAATCAACCTATCCCCTCTTTTGACATTCCTT
>NW_008425024.1:0-324 GCF_000622305.1 Nannospalax galili | reverse complement strand
TGAGTCATCTCTCCAGCCCATTAGAAATGTTTTAAAAGAAAAAAGAGGGAAGACAAGGTAGTATTTACTACATAGCCAGTTCCAGAATGGCCTGGGCTAGAGGAAACCCTGCTTCTCCCCATCCCCTCACCTGGAAAAAAAAAAGATAGAACTGCACTGTGAAGTATAAAAATGCTTCCCATTCCTACAGTCAAAGGCTCTACCACTGAGTTATAGCCCAGCACAATGCTCCTCATTACTAAATTCTTTTTTTTTAATTAATTAATTTATTTATTTATTTTATGTGTATGCGTGTATTGCCTGCATGTAGATAAGTGCATCCAT
>NW_008425023.1:0-325 GCF_000622305.1 Nannospalax galili | reverse complement strand
CAAGACAGCCTAATGTAGAAATGTTTGTGTGGCCATTAATGGTCAATATTTAGCAGATCTATGGTGAAAATAAGCAAGTAGGTTATAAAGAAATGCAGAATGCACATTTCTCATTGAAACAAAGCACTAGGAAGGTTAATGTATGAGCCAAGGCATGTGCTGAAGGATAGGACCTCTTTCAGAAAGAGATTGAAGTGCTTAAGGAGATGCCAAGAGTTTGCACTTAAACAATGGAAACAGTATCTTCAATGCAAAGACCACATCCAGCTAGACTTTCAACTTGAGAAAGGAAAATATCTACAAGTTATTCTATTCCTAGAGTACA
>NW_008425022.1:0-324 GCF_000622305.1 Nannospalax galili | reverse complement strand
ATGGAAAAAATAAGTGGGCTGTGGTGGGCATAGCTCAGTAGAGGCTTATTATCATGAGGCCCAGGCTCAAGTACATTCACAGAAGTCAAAAATAAGCATGTCTCTTCTCCTAAGATGGGGAGAACAATGATTTCTGGCTTCTGCCTGGCCAGTGCGTGTGTAAAGTGATTTAGGGTGGTCACTTGGAACAGTCTTCAGGTCCTGTTTTTACATTGTTCTTTAGCATCTTGGAACTAGCTCATTTATTCCTTTGACAAATATTTGTTTTAAATGTTTTTTATTATTTTTATTTTATGTGTGTGAGTACATTGCCTGCATATGTGT
>NW_008425021.1:0-325 GCF_000622305.1 Nannospalax galili | reverse complement strand
GCGGCTGGGTGGCGGCCCGCGCTCCCTGGGCGCTCGCCCTCCCCTCCCCTGTCCCCTCCTCCTCCCCCGCTTCCTCGTACTTCTGGCCGCCGCCCCCCCGGCCCCCTCCCCCGCTCGTCCCCTCCTCATCTGCCTTCCACCTCCCCGCGCGGCTCCCGGGAAGGGAGGGCGCAGCGGCGGCTGGAGGCGGCGATGCTGGCGGCGGAGGACAAGAGGCAGCTCCCCTGAGCGGCCCCCCCGGAGGCGGCAGCGGCAGCGGCAGCGGCGGGCGGCGGCTCTTCCTCTCGCCCGCGATCCAGGGCTTGCTGCTCGCTGCCCGCGCCGG
>NW_008425020.1:0-324 GCF_000622305.1 Nannospalax galili | reverse complement strand
GAAAGAAACCTCAAGCAATGTTGCGAATTGTATCTTAGACAAGAAATAGTTTATGAAAATCATTTTCTATCATAAAGTGAGATTTTAACTAGAAAAGAATCTATTTAGTATAAAGGATGTATTTATTGTTGGTGCTGTACTATTTCTTGACTAGATTTCTCTCATGGAAGATCAGACTGGGAGTTTTATTTAATTTAAATTCTATTTATTTTTATTTTATGTGTATGAGTGTATTGCCTGCCTGTAGGTAGATGCACTCATGTCATGCAATACCTGTGGAAGTCAGAAGAGGGTGTCAAATCCCCTGGAACTGGAGTTACAAAC
>NW_008425019.1:0-324 GCF_000622305.1 Nannospalax galili | reverse complement strand
GGTGGCGCACGCCCTTAGTCCCAGTACTTGGGAGGCAGAGGCAGATGGATCGCTGTGAATTCAAGGCCAGCCTGTGCTACATAGTGAATTCAGGTCAACTGAGACTACAGGGAGACCCTGTCTCAAAAAGTCAATATATATATATATCAAGTCCTTACCATGACCCCTGCCACCTCTTTAACCTTACACATACCAATTCCTTTCCTCCATTCACAGGGTTCAGCTCTCCTGGCATTCACCATGTACCAAGAACATACTAAGCATGCCAAACAGCCCCTTGGAAAACCTTCCTGAGCATACTAAATAATAAAAAAAAAGATGAAG
>NW_008425018.1:0-325 GCF_000622305.1 Nannospalax galili | reverse complement strand
GTCGAAGGGGAACAGAAAATTTTCCATGACACAAATAGGCTGAAAGAATTCCTGTCTTCCAAACCAGCACTACAGCCAGCTTCACTACTTGAAGCAATACAAAGGACCAAAGAAAGAAATGAGTATGCCAAAAGGTTACAGAAAGAAAATAAAGAAAGGTATATCAATGGAAACACAGACTGGGGCCACAAACACAAAGAAATTAAAAAGACAGTAGGCAAACTGCACCTTTCAACATTAACACTAAATATCAATGGCCTCAATGCCCCTGTCAAAAGACACAGGCTGGTGCAATAGATCAAGAAAGAAAACCCATCTTTTTGTT
>NW_008425017.1:0-325 GCF_000622305.1 Nannospalax galili | reverse complement strand
GGCCCTCTGCAACAGCAGTCAGTGCTCTTAACCATTGAGCTTCTCTCCAGCCCCAAATCCTCCCACTTTAAAGGGAACAGTGGGAACCAGCCATAGAAAAGACAGCAGTGCCAAGCCCAGGCAGCAGGCCCACTGTCAAGGCGAGACCTTGACCCTTCACACTAAGGAACCGCTAGGTGAGGTTAAACGAAGACAGCTGTGTTGTGATCCTCAGCTCTCCTTTCTCTCCTCTCTGCTTCCTTCCATCCCACATCGTCCCTCCCTACTTCCTATCACATAAATAGGTTTAAACTCAAACCCAAGTTCACATCAAGGCTCAGCCACT
>NW_008425016.1:0-325 GCF_000622305.1 Nannospalax galili | reverse complement strand
TCAGGCACCTCCGTGTCTGTCCCATAGGAGACATGAAATTAGTAAAAGGAGTTTTCTGTTCTCCCTCCTTCTTTTCTAGAAATAAAAGAAAGGTAGCCCCCTAAGAGCTTGATCATATACAACAGTATAATTTCAAATGAGCAGGTTAATTACAAGGAAATTCCCCGATGTGGGGGTAGGGGGAACGGTAAGCCAACTTGGAATGTCCATGTCCCCAACCCCCCTTGTAGATCTCAGGATCACAGAGCCACACAGGACGTTACTGTCACAGAGCCGCCATACAGGGACTTGGGTCTGTAAAAGGCAGGAAGTTGGAACCAAGCCT
>NW_008425015.1:0-324 GCF_000622305.1 Nannospalax galili | reverse complement strand
AAGTGACACATCTACAGTGGAACCTCTATACCTAAGGCTCACGGAACATAGCAGAACAGGGGGTAGAGAGAACACCAATACATCGCTCAACTCTCACCAGTGAAGCTTCCTCATACAATACAGTGTGATGCACACAGAAGGCCACAACTTGTAAATAAGACTTTAGAGAAAAAGAGTAAATGTCCTTGGATAGGACTCCTATTTTAAACCTCACCCTCACATGGCTGAGTGGGGCAGAAAGATTATAAAAACCAAGGCTGGTGCATGAACATCAGGAAACAGAGGCTTTCAGGCCTCTGGGAACTTGCTCATATGGACTTGCAA
>NW_008425014.1:0-324 GCF_000622305.1 Nannospalax galili | reverse complement strand
AAGAGATTCAGACTATTACAGAGCTTTACAACTGGTCAAAGATAGGGAATAATTTTCCATGTGATGCATATCTCAAAGTGACACATCTAAAGTGCAAGCTCTACACCTAAGACTCAGGGAACGTAACAGAACTGGGGGAAGAAAGAATGTCAATGTATTTCTCAACTCTCAGTATATTCTGTTGCTGTCTGTTGTGGCTCTAGACCTCTGTCCAGGGGGGCAGGGGAAGAGTAGGCACGAGATCATCAACACAGATCTCGGGAGATACTAGTCATCAGCAAGACGCTAGCAAGCTCATTTATTGTGCCATTAGGGCTTTTTTTA
>NW_008425013.1:0-324 GCF_000622305.1 Nannospalax galili | reverse complement strand
ATGCCACTGGTAGGGCCAGAGGCTTGCAGAGACAACATGGCCTGAATGGCTATATACATGGCTGGGTTGTTTAAAGTCTCCAGGAGAATCTGAATCTTCTTTTCAAGGTTGTCCTTGAGGTTCAGATAGGCCTTGATGAGCATGGGGTGTTCCTTGATATCCCGTACAGCTCATTAGAAAATGCCAGGTGTTGTGAGAGATCTTCTCCATGTCATCCCACGTGGTGACAATATGTTCGATGGGGGTGGAGGGGCAGCTAGGTATTATCATCATCATGAAGTTGGATTCACACAAGTCATGTCAAACTGGGTGGCCAGTGTGGAC
>NW_008425012.1:0-324 GCF_000622305.1 Nannospalax galili | reverse complement strand
CCACTTTTCCATGGCACTGCTCAAAAAGTTAAGACTCTCCTATAACAGACCTCTTAGTGTCACCCTGTTCTCTGTGGAATTTGGCCGAGCTGTCACGGTAAGTAACCCAATTTCCAGACTACTTTATAGATTGCACCCATTTATTCCCCAGTGGTCTGGGTGGACATGAAGGATGACAATCTTCTAATACCATGGTTCATGAGACTCGGCTGTGTTTTTACCTTTATGCAGCAGCTGCTGCTGCTGTGGACCTTTTCAGTGCTGCTGGGAGCGGTAGCCTGTAAGAAAGATGTTTATGTAGAGATGGGGGAGGCTCATTGTTCA
>NW_008425011.1:0-324 GCF_000622305.1 Nannospalax galili | reverse complement strand
TTGACTTAGTATACTGACAGAACATTAGGTGTGTGGCTGAGTTACTCATTTTCATTACTGTGTGTAACCTCAAACCTGTTGCTGTCCACTCCCCCCATCCAAAGTTGCTCTAAAATCACTATGAAGCCCAAGGATAAAGCAAACTTCAGGCATCTTGATTATAGTGAATTCTCCTTGTATTGTGTTGTACCATATGTACTGCATTGAGAGGAAGAGTCTGGATGACTGGAATTTCATTGGTGGAGTTGGGGTGGTGGGTTGGAGGGTTTGTCATAGTTGCAAGAAGTACACACATTGAGTTCTAAAGAAAGGGACATTGAAATC
>NW_008425010.1:0-324 GCF_000622305.1 Nannospalax galili | reverse complement strand
TGTGTGTGTGTGTGTACATGTGCATATGTGTGAGCATGTGTGTAGAGGCCCGAAGTTGACATTAGGTGTCTTTCTCGATCACCTTCCACCTTATTTATTAATACAGAGTCTCTCATTGATCCTGGAGCTTGCCAGTTCCTGCTAGACTTTCTAGCAGGTTGGCCCCTGTCTCTGCCTCCTGAATGCTGGGATTGCAGATGGGCTTCCACACCTACCCAGCTTTTACCTGGATTCTGAAGATCTCAAATCAGGTCCTCATACTTGCATGGCAAGCTCTTTATCCTTTGACCCATCTCCCCAGACCGAATTCTAGATTTTTTTTTT
>NW_008425009.1:0-324 GCF_000622305.1 Nannospalax galili | reverse complement strand
TATCTAGTATCATAAACATAATGACTTCTTTGGGAAAAAATCTTCAGGCAATCTTATGGCTGATTAAAGAAGATTTAGCTCAAAGATCGTCAGCTGAGATACAAATTCATTTCACAAGCAGCATCTACTTGGAGCCCTCTGGGTCGCTGCTGCTGGATGCAGAGTGAGAACTGGTATGAGCATGAGGCTCAGGCTACTTGCTGTTGTCTTTGTGTCTAGGAGTCTTGTCTTCTGTCCAAGTCCATGAAACTGGGGCATGCTCATCTATTAGCATGCAAGTAGGCAAAATCCCAAGCCCTTTATAGTTCCTGACTCTTAGGTATT
>NW_008425008.1:0-324 GCF_000622305.1 Nannospalax galili | reverse complement strand
AATGGAGCTTTCTTCTAACTTTCCAATACAACTATCTTCAGTGCCTCTAGAGGCTCCTGGGACCATTCTCTAAGTCCAGTCTTATGGTGGTATGACCCTCCATCCAAGTTGTCTTCCCCTGAGCCCTCTCCCAGAACTCTTTGCTGTGTTATTGGTAGGTATGCTGGAACCTTCTAGATATTTCTTGACTTTTTAAAAGTGGAGAGAGTACTGTCTAGGCCAGCCCTACACTTATCCAGTGTGAGTTGAACTTGGTAAGAAAATTGATAAGAAATTTGAAGACTCATTGCATTAGCAGGTCAAGGGCTTGAGCCTCCCACTACC
>NW_008425007.1:0-324 GCF_000622305.1 Nannospalax galili | reverse complement strand
AATACCACTGCCCCAGGCTCACATGAGCTAGCCTCCAGTGGCCTGGAAACCTCCACCTCCTTATGTTCATGAGCCAGTCCTGGCTCTTACAATTTTTCTGCCTCCTCTTCCACAGTGGTCCCTGAGCAGTGGGTGGGTTAGGTTCTATACTAGAGTCCCATCCTACACTGTATAGTGTCTTATTCTCTAAAACTTGGCCAGTTGAGGCATTCTGTGTGTATCACACTCTAATGTACATGGAAGCCTCACTGGGAGAGTTAAGGGGTGCACTAGCCTCTCTCTACCCCTTATTCCACTATGTTCCATGAGCCTTGGTTGTAGAGA
>NW_008425006.1:0-324 GCF_000622305.1 Nannospalax galili | reverse complement strand
TTTTTTTTCCCTGCCTAAAGCCAACATACTTCCAAAAGAATTGTAATTGTAATTATTCATCACAGAAAAGAGAGTGGAAAGATTTTAAGAGCCAAAGGACCAGCAATCTTGCTGATAGATGGTGTCTTCTAGACATAACAAGGAAGCTGCATCTATGAAATCTCAACAGTGTGGTTGCCTGAAAAAGATCTACATAATGAAAGAATCAGTTGACATGCCAATTTGGATGGGGGATGTTACAGGGTCCTACTTCTAGATGAAGAGTTATAGACAATCAATGAATGTAGAAGTAGGGAGAGTCCGTTTTCTCCAGTGAAGAGTTCC
>NW_008425005.1:0-324 GCF_000622305.1 Nannospalax galili | reverse complement strand
TAAAACTCTCAGTGGGATAGAGCTTTATTTCACACAGGACACGTTCCCTTCGGGGAAGGGAAAAATGTCAGCCCACGGATTGTGAGCTGGGGCTTCTATACAGGGGCTTCAGGGTGCAGAAGGCAGGAAGCTTTTTGGAAAAAATCAGGCAGGGGAAGCAGGAAAAGTGGGGCTTGTAAACCCAGCTCCGTTCCGTCTGCCAGCCAGGATCTGGGTCAGGAAGTGTTCATTTTTTGTCCGACTAAGATAAGGGAAAAGCTGCTGTACTAAATCGGCTCCTAAAATCTTTGGTTAACAGGCAGAATCTGCTTATCTTGTCTTCAG
>NW_008425004.1:0-324 GCF_000622305.1 Nannospalax galili | reverse complement strand
AGGGAACAGGAACAGACAAAATAATGAAGCAAAATTCAGAATTCATAGAAAGACCCACATGAATCTCAGCACTAGATTTTTTTAATCGTGGCACTAAAAAGAAGCATAAATAGGACCATTAACAATAAAATTAAATGACTGTCATTGGTTTTCTACATGAAATCAGTGTGCTAAATTGTGACTCTGGAATTTCCGTGTAGCTATGAATATAAATGTAAATGAAATGAAAAATAAGTCTGGAAAACATTATTAGAGCACTTCTTTATGATTTGCAAATAGCCAAGTATTTTTATAAATCCTGCAAAAATAGCTCAAACTAAAGGA
>NW_008425003.1:0-324 GCF_000622305.1 Nannospalax galili | reverse complement strand
TCCAAGTCCACCATGCGACCACTCAGCAGGAAATGGCTCCTGGAGTTTGTCAGTCACAGTAGCATGACACACTTGGGAAAGGGAAGAGCTAAGTGTTATTTTGTTCTGGGGCTTGGCTTCTTGAGATGTGGTGGTTGTTAAACTGGGAGGGAATAGGGATTGATTATATGGTCCACCTTAAAATGGAATAGCCTATAAATGATCCCTTACCTAGAGGGATGATGAACTCTACTTGCCTAGAGTTGTTGGCATCCTAGATGATCAAAACCAATGGTTGGCACAAAGTAACATGTCTTTTTAGATGGCAGGGCTTCCTTTAAATAA
>NW_008425002.1:0-324 GCF_000622305.1 Nannospalax galili | reverse complement strand
GGGGGGGGTCACGCAATGGGGGGGGTCACAGCAAATAAACAAAATTCTTTAAATACCTTTGGTCTAATATAGGACCTTTTAGCTTCTCTACGGCATATGGCAACATCCCATCTCTATGATCCGTAGATACTTGAGTATCTGTTACGTGAGATAGGTTCAGATACTAGATTACTTGGCGGAGGGCTAGAGTGGAAGTAAAGGAGAAGGGGCTCCATGCATCATTCAAGATGCAGGACGGAGATGTAAGAGCAACAGAAGAAAACATAACCGATGATAGGACGTCACCATCAGACGCTATAATAACAATGAAAGCCAGGACTCATG
>NW_008425001.1:0-324 GCF_000622305.1 Nannospalax galili | reverse complement strand
GTTCGAGAGTCTTTACTTTGTGTCTTTTAACCCAGACCATATCCCCTGGGACAATACCATGTTCCACACTCGGGGTTTTTCCCCCTTCATAGTATGCCTTGATTGGGGCCAAATTTCTTGCTGTACTTTGGCAAGGGCTTGTGACACATGTAAATAGCCGGGGGCCAACTTTTCTTCCCCCGGGGGCTGTGCTTGCCGGGTTATAGGTGGAGGGACCCTGTACATTATCTCAAATGGAGTTAAACCATGCACATAGGGGGAGTTCTGGGCATGAAAAATGGCTAAGGGAAGGAGGGTCACCCAGTCACCGCCAGTCTCTATTAC
>NW_008425000.1:0-324 GCF_000622305.1 Nannospalax galili | reverse complement strand
ATCTCTGTGAGATCGAAGTCTGTCTGGTTTACAAAGAGAGTTCCAGGCCAGTGGGGACTACAGAGAGAACTGTCTCAACAAACAAGGAAAACAAAAAACACAAAACCAAAAAAACTTCCCTGTGTACATACATATATGAAATATGTATACATTATTTCATCCATTTATCTGTTAACGAACACCTCATCTGACTTCTCATCTGATTCTACAGCTTGGCTATTGTGAGTAGTGCTACAATAAACAGATGTATCACTTAGATCCCTTTGGTTATATCCTCAAGGGCTGTAGCTGAATCATAAGGTAGCTCAGTTTTTAGGGTTTTTT
>NW_008424999.1:0-324 GCF_000622305.1 Nannospalax galili | reverse complement strand
TACAATTTGGATTCACATGGGAATGAAACTAGCTTGCATTTGGTAGGATGAACATTGGCACAACATTAATTCTTCCAGTCCTTCATTTTGGGTAGTTTTTTTGTTTTGTTTTGTTTTTTAATCTTATGGCATTTTCTTCCTTTCTTTGTTCAGAATCTGAATGCCATCAGTTTGATCTTCTTTCATTTCCTTTCTTAGGTTTATGCATAGGTATTTTGTTTTTGCTGTGGCCCTTGTAAATGGGATTGTTCTCCTGATTTTTTTTCTGGAAAGTTGTCAGTGGTGCATAGAAGGTCTATGCATGTCAATGTTCCTCAATATTTT
>NW_008424998.1:0-324 GCF_000622305.1 Nannospalax galili | reverse complement strand
GAGTCTGACACCCTCTTCTGGCCTCTGCAGATACCTGTAGTCACTTGCACATACCCATGGGGAGACACAGACGAATATACAACATTAAAAATAAACCTTCAGGGGCTGGAGAGATGGCTCAGGGTTAAAAGCACTGATTGTTTTTGCAGAGGACCTGGGTTCGAATCCCAGCACCCACATGGTAGCTAACAACCATTCTTAATTCCAGTTCCAGGGGATTCAATGCCCTCATCTTCTTCTGACCTCCAAGGACATTGTACAACACTGGTGGAGTTATATACATGCAGGCAATACACTCATACACATAAAATGAAAATAATAAAT
>NW_008424997.1:0-324 GCF_000622305.1 Nannospalax galili | reverse complement strand
AGGGTAACCCCCCTAAATCTTGTCTTTCCTTCTCCTCATCAAATGGAAAAAGGTTTATACATATTTTCTAAAAAACTAGCTACTAGCCACTCCACTCAGTGTCATGTGAAACCTTTAATACAGAAGAATATTCTGTATCAAGACCAGGTTTTTCAACTCAAGAACTAAAAGCAGGGCCAGAGAGATGGCTCTGCAAGTTGAAGCACCTGCATATAGGCCTGATGCTCTGAGTTTGATCCCTGGAACCCACTCAGTGGTAGTTGTCTTCTGACTCCCACAGACACTGGTGGCACTCACTCCTGCATGTGTATACACACACACACA
>NW_008424996.1:0-324 GCF_000622305.1 Nannospalax galili | reverse complement strand
GAGATTCACATTTGCATTTGCAAATTCAAAATGGATGTTTTTCTTTTCCCTCGTGGCTTTGTCATTCCCACAGGTTGCCTGGGTGTGCTGTAGGTGCAGATGAAGTACCCAGGATTTGTAGCTGATTCCAAAGTGAAGTAGGAACCAGCCTTTTCCTTGAGGAAGGTAAAGGGCAGGAGCTTCTCAGGGTTCAGTGAACACAGTTCTTTGATTCTTTTTCTGAAATCCAACGGAGAATTTATTAGTAGATGCTACGGTCTGGATCCAGAACGTCCCCCAAAGACTCATGCATTCAAGACTTGGTCCCAGGCCTGGAGCTGTTGG
>NW_008424995.1:0-324 GCF_000622305.1 Nannospalax galili | reverse complement strand
TTATAAGCTTTTATTTAAACAAATTTCAATATTCTACACTCGTTTAATTGATTATTCCATGACAGCTTCTTTTTTATTACTATTACTTAGCTACTGACAGATAACATAACTTCAGAAGCCTATTTCACCTCTCTGGTGATGCTTTTCTACAAATACAGTAGTAATTATTAAGAAATTTCTCCTAATATTCAGAAGGCTTTAATGCCACATGAGCATCAAAGGACTATTTTTTCATTTTCAAGTAGTTGTGTTAAAAAATTTAACTTTGGGGCTGGGCTGAAGAGATGGCTCAGCGGTGAAGAACACTGGCTGTTCTTGCAGAAG
>NW_008424994.1:0-324 GCF_000622305.1 Nannospalax galili | reverse complement strand
TCAACAGTGGGTGAGCACCTGATCCAGCACAGTCCATTCCGATCATCCCTCCTGGGACTGGGAATCCATATTGCTGTCAGGTCACCACAGTCGCCTTTCACAGGAGGGGTCCACAGCTCCAGCTCATGGGAAGGGTCCATGACTCCAGCTCACAGGAGGGGACCACAGCTCCAGCTCACAGGAAGAACTACAGCTTCAGCTCACAGTAGAAGACCACAGCTCCAGCTCATGGGAAGTGACCATGACTCCAGCTGACAAGAGGGAACTGCAGCTCTGGTTTTCTTTCTTTCCTTAAGTTCTCAGGCTCTCAAACAGTGTTTTTCT
>NW_008424993.1:0-324 GCF_000622305.1 Nannospalax galili | reverse complement strand
TGGCTTTTTCCTCCATGTATCCCAGGGTGACCTCAAACTGACTGTATAGCCAAAGATGACCTTGAACTTCTGATCCTCCTGCCTCCACCTCCAGAGTGCTGGGATTAAAAGTATCTGATGCTGGGGGTTCCTGTTCACACCGTACCACCGGAGGTATAATCTCAGCGCCCCCACACCACTGTTTGTGACCCCAATTACCTCCTGTCTTTGCTTAGGTGGTAGGTGGCACTGGTAAGCCTCACTTTCTGGGCCATTCTTAGTGACAGAAGCTTCTAGTAGGAGCGAAATTGCAGCTTGTTGCCAGGTGTTTGTGCTTATTGATTC
>NW_008424992.1:0-324 GCF_000622305.1 Nannospalax galili | reverse complement strand
TCCCTATCTTCACACCCCACAGGCCTCCCACTGGTTTCCATGCCTTCTGTCATATATGTTAAAACCTGTGGAGTCAACTTGGTGTTGCAACCTATCCCTCTGTGTGAGTTCCTCCACTAGAGCCTGGTCTGCCTATCTAGGATCACTTCCTTAAAGAAAACTAAGTCTCCCTCACCTAGCAGTGATAAGCTGCCAGGAGTTCGTTGCTAAGGTCTGGTTTCTTACTCGTGACCCCAGTTCTATGCTAGGTTTTCATCTGCTTTGAGTTTACATGGGTCTTGTGCATGATGTGGCTATTGATGTAAGTTCATATGAACAGATTCC
>NW_008424991.1:0-324 GCF_000622305.1 Nannospalax galili | reverse complement strand
GGGCTTGTTGACGGTTGTGCTCATTCATTAAAAGAGGGCAAAGCAGGGTCATTGGATCCTCACCAGAGTATTCAGCCACTCTTTCCAATCAACTGAATATAATTTGGCCCTAATCACACATGGCTTCCTGGATTTGAGGAGGGCTAAAGTATACAATCTGGGGAAAGCTAGGAAAAAAAGACTTGACACATGCTTGGTAAAGGCTTTCCAGTGTGCATACCTTTAGGTCATACATACACCTCAGCAACCCCTCAGTTACCTTGGTAAGTAAGTTCAATAAATTCATTCGTTCCCAAGTAAAACTTTAATGAAATATTGGCTTGA
>NW_008424990.1:0-324 GCF_000622305.1 Nannospalax galili | reverse complement strand
TAAAATATTAAAATTTTTAAAGTTAATTTTTGATATTTTTGTTTTATGTATATGTGATTTGTCTACATACATGAAAGTGCACCCATGTCCTGAAATGTCCACAGAGGCCAAAAGAGGGCATCAGATCCACTGGAACTGGCATTACAGATAGTTGTTAGACACCATGTGTGTCCTAGGAACTAAACCCAGGTCTTCTACAAGAGCAGCCAGTGCTCTTAACCCCTGAGTCATCTCTCCAGCCATGAAATACCTTTTAATGAAAAGATTCCAGAGACTTTTTCGGCCATGCAATACATTGTTAAATAAAATGCAGAAAACAGAACA
>NW_008424989.1:0-324 GCF_000622305.1 Nannospalax galili | reverse complement strand
TCATTGCAGACCTTATCAGACGCAATGAGCACTGGCAAAATTAAGAGCCCAAGCTCCAGAATCACAGAACAGCATGTAAGAGCACAGCTTGTTGGAAGAGTGTCTTCCGCATTGCGCCCCAGCACTGTCTCTGTTATAAAACTAGATACTGTCTTTGCACTTCTAATTGTGTTGCATTGGTGTATGTGTTTAAATTTGTTCCAATATCATACTACCTCAATGTTTTAAAATAAAATTTAATATCTGGTCATACTATTAAATCACTGTATTTTGTTCTCATTCAAGATAGTCTCAATTATTTTTTGGCCTGTTGGGTTTCTTTTT
>NW_008424988.1:0-324 GCF_000622305.1 Nannospalax galili | reverse complement strand
TTCACACAATCTATCAGTTGGAGCAGTTAAAAGACAGCAGGTGGCTCTTGCAAAGCACCTGGGTTCAACTCCCAGCACCCACACAGCAGATAACAGTCCTTAACTTCAGTTCCATGAGATTGGAATCCCTCTTTTGACCTCCCTGGGCATTGCATGACACAGGTGCAGTTACATACATGCAGGTGATACACATAAAATATATGTAAATAAACAACTATGATATTTTAAATGATAATCAAAATTACTTAAAATAGCACCAACTCTATCAGAGATAGAAAGTTTCCCACACATCACACCAACTATTCAATATTAAAAGTGGTGTGT
>NW_008424987.1:0-324 GCF_000622305.1 Nannospalax galili | reverse complement strand
ATGCAGCTGTTCCTGGTTGTCAAGCAGGCAGGCACCCAGTGAGCATGCTGGCTGGTTGCTGTGAGGATGACCATCTTTCCTCAGTGTTCTGCCTCATCCATGTGTAAACTGTGACTGTCTTAGGCACAGACAGGTGACAGAGAAGCTGAGTGTGGCAGCCTCTCTGAGGTGGAGACATCAATTGCATGATCCAAGTCTTTCATTTCATTCTGTCCGTGGTTTGGGTTTGTGCACAGGGTTCAATGTGCCAGAAGCTTGGTTCTCCATGTGTTGATGCTGAGAGGCAGAACCTTTGGGAGGTAGGGCCTAGTGGGAGGCCCCTAG
>NW_008424986.1:0-324 GCF_000622305.1 Nannospalax galili | reverse complement strand
AAAAAAAAAAACTCCTGAACTGGGAGTAGGTGACCTGGACAAGCCAATTGACCTTCCTAATCCAGCTTCTCCAGGGACTGGAAATGATGGACAGTTCCCTCCTAGAATCAAATTCAGAAGTTAAAGTGAGTCCTTGAATTTGAGAAACAAGAAAGTACTGTTCTCAGTTTGAATCCAGTCCTATAGTGTTTACTTCATCTAAACTGAATGTATTTCACATAGGAAAGTGGGAATGTGTTAGTGATGCTATTGATTTATTTTACTGCTAAAAAAATTATAACCATAGGACCAGAAAATGTCTGCTAGGAATGACACAGGAATGTG
>NW_008424985.1:0-324 GCF_000622305.1 Nannospalax galili | reverse complement strand
GCAGAAAGGTTACTTCTAGGCTTCTGTAATTACCTGCTGCTACCAAACTCTACCTCCTCATTCGAACACAGCCACACTGACTTATGTCACTATGCAGAGCAAGGCACTGCCTGGTTCTGGATTATACCCAGAGATGGACTGTCCCTGACAGCTCTCTATTTCTAAGGACCCAAGATCTTCCCTATGCACAGTTCCTGGGGGTGATCAGAGGAGAGAAATCAAAGCTCTGCTGCCAATGTGCCTGAATCCAGGTGTCTTGACAAAAGCCTAACATGCATCTCCTGCCATGGGTATTAGTGACCCCAAAGCAAGAGACCCAATCTT
>NW_008424984.1:0-324 GCF_000622305.1 Nannospalax galili | reverse complement strand
CACTCACCTACATGCAGGCAATACACTCATACACATAAATTAAAAAAATAAAATATTTTAAAAAAAGAGTCAAGATCTCATTCACCATCCTGACCTTCTGACATGCATACATGCTTTGAAGGTAGCAGATAGGCCCAGACTGGTGGCACCAGCCTATAACCCCAGCTGCATGGAAATCAAGGCAGGAGAATTGAAAGTTTCTGACCCTTTAGGGCTGTAGAGACGGCTCAGTGGTTAAGAGCACTGGCTACTCTGAGAGAGGACCCGGGTTCAATTCCCAGAACCCACATGGTGGCTGACAACCATCTGTAACTCCAGTTCCAG
>NW_008424983.1:0-324 GCF_000622305.1 Nannospalax galili | reverse complement strand
TCCCAGCACCCACATGGTAGCTAACAACCATCCTTAACTCTAGTTCCAGGGAAATTCAGTGCCCTCTTCTGACCCCCGCAGGCATTGCACAATACAGGTGCCACTTATGTATATGCAGCCAATGCACTCATACTCATAAAATAAAAATAATAAAATATTTCCAAAACGTTGCTCCTTTAAGTGAGCCGGGCATGGTGGTACACACCTTTAATCCAGCACTGCAGAGGCAGAGGCAGGTGGATCTCTGTGACTTTCGAGGCCAGCCTGGTCTATATAGTGAGTTCCAGGACAGCGGAGCTACAGGGAGACCCTGTCTCAAAAAGA
>NW_008424982.1:0-324 GCF_000622305.1 Nannospalax galili | reverse complement strand
GCAATGTTAGAACAGTTAAGTCTAGTGATTCTGGATGATGAACTAAATGTGCTTTGTGTTATGTGATGGTCAGCACCTTTGAGTATGATATGAAGAATATTAAGATTTGAAAGTGATGTGTTTGGGTATCAAATTGAGGAGCTAAAACATGATGGCTAATGGTTGTTTTGAACATGTCTGGATTTTAGAATCAGCTAGGGAATACATATCTATGATAATCTACAATGACATTTTCAGAGAGTTTTACCTGATGAGGAAAACTCACCCTAGACATGAGTGGCACCATTCCATGTGCTCAGCACCAAGACTGAAATAAGTGAGAAG
>NW_008424981.1:0-324 GCF_000622305.1 Nannospalax galili | reverse complement strand
AATGTCCTTCAGTGTAAATGCATCCACTGGTGTCTAGTCAGCCCATCCAGTGGTTATATGTACGTCGTACTCTCCCTCACCCAGCAGCAATCAGTCTCAACTAATTCTTGATCTAGTGCTGACCCACCCTCTATTGCTTGCCTCCCCTTTGGGCCCTTGTTTAATTGCACTGACATGGGTCCTGTGTTGGATGCCACCACTGCCACAGGCGCACATGAGCAAGCCTCCTTTTGGCCTGGAAGCCTCCATCTCATAAGTTCATGAACTCTTACATGGCTCTTACAATCTTTCTGCCTCCTCTTCCGCAATGGTCCCTGAGCCGTG
>NW_008424980.1:0-324 GCF_000622305.1 Nannospalax galili | reverse complement strand
GAATGCTCCAATGTGCCATCACAATGCTCCAATATGTCATCACAATGCTCATTGTGCCTTATCCATGCCCCAATGTGTCACTGCAATGCTCAAATGTGATATCACAATGCTCCAGTGTGTCATCACAATAATCCAAATTGACACCACAGAGCTCAGTGTGCCATTTCAATGTTCTAACGTGAAATCACAATACTCAGTGTGACATCAAAATGCCCAATGTTTCATAACAATACTCAGCGTGCCTTCAGAGTGCTCAGTGTTCCCTGACAATGCCCCAATATGTCATCACAATGCTCACTGTTCCAACCCAAAGCCCTAATGTGT
>NW_008424979.1:0-324 GCF_000622305.1 Nannospalax galili | reverse complement strand
TCCAAGACTCAGGGACCTTAGTGGAAGGTAGATGGAAAGATTATAAGAGCAGAGGGAAGGGGTGGAGAATGTTCCCCAAAGACCTGGTTCCTCCAAGGGGTGGGGCCTGCCGTAGGGAATGGACTGTGGAGGGGCTTCTGGGAGCCATCTCGGGATGGAACCTGTCAGCGATGGGCATGGAGAAAAAGATAGCCCTGGTGTCTCATCCGCATCACCAGCGGGGGTATTTACTGACCTGGAACAGGACTGCTGGCCCAAGATGCGCGGGTGGAAGTTAATGGAGACTGTGGGCGGGTGCAGAAGCACAAGAGCTGGGTGCCAGAC
>NW_008424978.1:0-324 GCF_000622305.1 Nannospalax galili | reverse complement strand
TATGTACACACACATATATTTTGTTGCTCCACCACTGAAGGCATGTAAAAGTAATGGTGCCCAACTAACAAGTGCACCTAGCACCTCAATCATGGAACGGGGCCTCTGAGAGGACCGGTCTTAGAATTTGGGCAAGAACACCCAGATGAGCCTAGAGCACCTCGAATGGCCAGAAGGTGGTAGAGCAGAGGCGCAGAGCCACAGCCACCAAGGCTAGAACCCTGGAGGAGATAAGCTATGAAAGCATGACTGGCTCACGATCAATAAAATAAGCTGGCATCAATGCTGGTATCAATAAATGACTGCATTACTAAAACAAATGGA
>NW_008424977.1:0-324 GCF_000622305.1 Nannospalax galili | reverse complement strand
TCTTTTCACATGATAAGATGACAGGTGATGTATAAAATAAAATGCATTTATCAACCATACCCTTGAGGGTCTTTAACACAATGACGAAGGCTAACACTGATTTGCAGACGACAATAAAACAGCTGAAAATAAAATTTCTTCATAGAATTTCAGTGAAGAATAGAGTGATCAGCTCATCTACTGGGTAGAGTTTATCATTTTGATTAGGATCTATTCCACAATCAGTGATTACCTTCCAATGGACTCCTCGCATTACTTTGTCATAGTTGCTTATCTTAGGATAAAATAGTGAAGGAAGCCACAATGACAGCTGTCTTTATCCTA
>NW_008424976.1:0-324 GCF_000622305.1 Nannospalax galili | reverse complement strand
TCTTGCCATCCCATGAATAGTTTCTTATTTCACTGAGGAAGCCATCAACCCAGAGCTTTTGCAGACATACCTGTCCCCCTGCTTGTGTTCAAGCTGAACCCTCTAATCGGGTCTGGATTCCATCATTCCATTGTTCAGCAATGCTTTCCTTCTTTTTGATGAAGAAAAGCACCTAAGAACTCCAAAATAGGATGAAGGTGAGTTCAAGGCCTAGCTTGCATAATTCAGGTCATACCAACATGCTGTTGGTTTTTCTACACTGCCTGTGCCTCAGCTGCCCTGGCCTCTCCCTGGCTCCAGGCATTCTGCTGCTTGGACGCCTTC
>NW_008424975.1:0-324 GCF_000622305.1 Nannospalax galili | reverse complement strand
AGAAGACAGGGAGGAAGCTTGCTTTCTCACACTAGTCAGGCATTCCAAAAATTGAACTATAATTCAAATTTAAGATTAATCAGTAGGAGACTGCACAATTATAACTGAACATTTGATGTTTCAGAGGACATAAGCCACTGACTGTTGCCTAAGTGAAGGTCATGATTTGTTCATTTAGCCACAAAACTGGCTTTTAAGGAGAGCCAGGTTTAAACATTCTGAAAACATCCTTTTCTCTATTTGATACTTGCCTTCTGCTCTACGCTCCTGCCCTTATTCCTTTCTTTGTCTCTCTGAACTGATTTCCCTGGAGGGCTTCACTCT
>NW_008424974.1:0-324 GCF_000622305.1 Nannospalax galili | reverse complement strand
TCATCAATAGGGATTCCAGGTGAAGAACACACACCGGCCATTCTCCAGGGTATGTAACTACATGTTACATTCTCCAAACAAGTTCAAAAATTGAAAAAATTCAGATAATTTGCATGTGTGTTCTCTGAGTATCACACAATATAATTAGAAATCAGCAACAAGGTCAATAGAAGCAAAAGAAGAAAGTAGTGTATGGAAGTTATACAACACACTCCTGAATGACAAATGAGACATTGAAAGAATTAAAAGGAAAATCAAAAATAATCTTTTTAGAAAACAAAACCATAGTCTACCAAACCTTGTGGGATACAACAAGCACAATGA
>NW_008424973.1:0-324 GCF_000622305.1 Nannospalax galili | reverse complement strand
GGAACTGGAGTTACAGATGTCTGTTAGCTGCCACGTGCCACTTGCTAGAATCTCTCTAAGTTACAGAACTGCTTTGTGATTCAACATCTTCATCTGAAAAATGAGGATATTAATTGATGATAAGGATATTACTTAAAATGACGGGATATGAGAATTAAATAAGACAATGCTTAGCTGGACTGCAACACAATCTTCAATAACTGTTGACAAGCAAAATATTAATGATGATGCTATTGTTACTGTAACAACTGTTGTTATTTTGGTTGGCTTTCCAGGGTCAGGTGTAGTAAACAATGTGGAAGGAAGGAAGGAAGGAAGGAAGGA
>NW_008424972.1:0-324 GCF_000622305.1 Nannospalax galili | reverse complement strand
AATGTCAGAATACTTGCCCTGTGGTAAAGTCACAATAATTGGCAGCTCCTTATCAGCCTCTCTTGTCCAATGCTAGTTTTTGTTTGACTACATGAGTGATCTCAGGTAATCATGAGAGAACAACACTGCATCACAGATATTTTCAGTGCACAATAGTGTGATAATTTAAAAAATGGCCATTTTCTACAGGCCATGAACTGCTCCAAACCCTTTCTGTGCATGAATCTCATAAATAGTCCTTTGAGGCATATAGGACTACTATCCCCATTTTACAGAAGGGGAAACAGAGAACTTGGGTTTACTTTCTATCCCTCAGGCCACAGA
>NW_008424971.1:0-324 GCF_000622305.1 Nannospalax galili | reverse complement strand
AAAAAAAAAAAAGTCAGATGTGGTAGGGGCACATCTATAATCCCAGCACTCCTATAATGAGATGGGAGGAAGAGACAGGAGGACCTGCCTGGAATGCCAGCTAGCCTGGACTACACAGTACAGCAGAAACTACAAGAGAGGCCATGCCCTCAACAGGTGGGAGGAGAGAACCAACTCCCAAAAGCTGTCCTCGGACTTCAACAAGCTCTCGCTCTCGCTCTCTCTCTCTCTCTCAAATTAAAAAAAGAAAAAACACCAACAAAACACCAAAATGAGCTCAGTGGGTAAAAGCACTTACTGCTCTTCCAGAGTACCTACCTGGGT
>NW_008424970.1:0-324 GCF_000622305.1 Nannospalax galili | reverse complement strand
GCATGTGTCTGATGAAGAAGAGGAACCTGGATATGGCAGTCTCAAAACCACTCCCAAAGTTAACTATTCCAGTTCTTTTTACCTATAGCAGGAATCTGAGGCCAGCTTTCTGGATGAGGATTGGGCCTATAAAATGGCAGTACTTTTGGGAAAAGAGAAGAAACAGATAACCCAAGCTCACTAGGCCAGTGAGAGAAACATGATACACAGGATATCCTTGGGATGCTTCCTCCACACCCTCACCTCCACACAGGATTTCCACACTTGCCTAAGCACAGGGTTAACTGGGACACTTGTTCTAAAAATATGGATTCCAGGGCTGGA
>NW_008424969.1:0-324 GCF_000622305.1 Nannospalax galili | reverse complement strand
CGTTACTGGCACAGCAGGGCCTTCAGCTTTCCAATGGCACTTATGGTAACACCAATCCCTCTACTTGCACCAAAAACAAAATCGTTACATCCATTGATCACACGACATTCTAGCCTCCTACCCCCATTTGCGTGTGGCCCCCATTTGCCTTATTACTAGCCAATGTTACCTCCGAACCTCAGGGACAACTCAATTGCTCTGATACCAACACCAACTGTGTACTGGCAGCCTGCTGGAACCATCATGCTCACATAATTCTCTTTACGCATGAAGCCATGGCCCTTTGGGTTCCAGTCACCAATGCAACCCACTTCCATGCTGTCA
>NW_008424968.1:0-324 GCF_000622305.1 Nannospalax galili | reverse complement strand
AACAACAACAACAATAATAATAATAGTAATAATAATTAGTCGGGAAAGTCTTTAGTAAGCCCTGCTTATCTCCTGCTTATTTGGGTCACCCTTTTGTGACAGTGATGTCAGAATGTCCTAGAGCTGATTGTTGGTTCTTCTCCTTGGTAGCACATCCGTGTTGGGTGGGAACTGTTGCTGACGACCATCGCCAGAACCATCAATGAGGTGGAGACCCAGATCCTGACGAGAGATGCAAAGGGCATCACCCAGGAGCAGATGAATGAGTTCAGAGCTTCCTTCAACCACTTTGACAGGGTATCTCTCCTCTCTCCCTCTCTGTCT
>NW_008424967.1:0-324 GCF_000622305.1 Nannospalax galili | reverse complement strand
CCCAGTCCTGTCCCACTCTGCCACTAACAGCCTCACACAGCTCCTCCTGCACCCCTTCCAAACATCATGACAAGTTGAGAAGCTAGGGCTCCACTTCTGATGTCACCACCTACCACCCCACTTCCCTACCATGCACAGCTCTGCCTATCATTCTTACCTCCTCACACATAGCCCTGCCCTTCCAGTGGTCCAGTGCAGCATTATGTCAGGACCCACATCCCTGCTGAAGCCTCCTGTTATCATCCATGTCCCACCCTCAACCTCCATTACAGTGGACACAGCCACATGCACCAATCCTATCTCAGCAAGCCCAGGCCTGCCCTC
>NW_008424966.1:0-324 GCF_000622305.1 Nannospalax galili | reverse complement strand
GTGAAATCAAAATGGCCTATGGTGCCATCACAATGTTACAATATAACTTCAAAATGATCCATTGTTACATCACAATGCTCCAATGTGCCAACATTAACCCTACTTGTGCCACTATATGGCTCAAATGTGCCAGCAAATTTTAATAATATGTCTTCTCAAGGTTCCCTTGTGCCATCACTACACATATATATGCTATCACAATGCTCATTGTACCAACATGATGCGCAATTGTGTGATTAGCATGATCCAGTGTGACGTCATCATGCTCAATAAACAAACACGGTACTCAATGTCCCCTCACAATCAGCAAATTTGACCACACAA
>NW_008424965.1:0-324 GCF_000622305.1 Nannospalax galili | reverse complement strand
GCTGGCTTCCTCATGCAGTGCTGACTTTACTGCAATATAACTTATACTAGGATGCTCAGATACAAGGCAATGCAAGGTGAAAAACTGAACATTCCCATGGAAGTACAAGAACCTGGCAGCCCTATTGCCTGTGGGGCTGGGTCAGCCAGATCATGACTACACCAAAGTCATTGATGACGTGTTTTCCAGTCAGCATGACTTCACAGACAAGCCTCTTAAGGACTCTGATGCTGAGTATTCCCCAACCAGGAAAAGCTTTGTAAGGGAAGCAGAGTGCCTGGATGGGTAGTATATAGTATCTCTGAACTCCATCATTGAGGCAGA
>NW_008424964.1:0-324 GCF_000622305.1 Nannospalax galili | reverse complement strand
CACACACACACACACACACACACACTAAGAATTTAAAGTGCAAAAAAATTTAATTATTTTTATTTGTATGAGTGTTTTGCCTACATATATGTGAGTGCACCTGTGTTGTGCAATGCCCCCAGAGGCCAGAAGAGGACATTAAATCCCCTGGAACTGGAGTTACAGACAATTGTTAGCTACCATGTGGCTGCTGGGAACTACTGTTCTCTGCAAGATCAGGCTTGGCAGCAAGCACTCTTACATGTTGAGTCACCTAGCTGGACCTATTGTAGTCTTTTTAAAAAATTTTTATTTATTATTTTTATTTTATGTGTATGCGTGTAT
>NW_008424963.1:0-324 GCF_000622305.1 Nannospalax galili | reverse complement strand
AGATGCTAGAGAAATCACAGAAAACTGATACTGCTGCTTAACATTTGTGGGAGATGAAAATAAAAACTAAACGTGATAAATTACCTTTAAAACTGGGAAACATAAAAGTTCAATAATGGAGACTTCCTAAAGACTTATAAAATTAATATATGCGAAGTAATGCTGATAAAATGTGTTTCAAATGACGAAAATGCTTATTAAAATCTTAAAAGTTATTGGTTATCAATATCACAGAAGAAAGATAGACATTATATTGTCTTAAGGAAGTTTTAAAAGTCAAGAGGTCTCCAAAATATTACAGAGTTCCATATAGATCTTGTGTGG
>NW_008424962.1:0-322 GCF_000622305.1 Nannospalax galili | reverse complement strand
ACCAGGCTGGCCTTGATCTCACAGAGATCCGCCTGCCTCTACCTCCTGAGTACTGGTATTAAAGGTGTGCAACACCATGCCTAGTTCCTTTTACTTTAATCAACCTATCATAAACGTTCATTGAAGTCAATTGAACAAAACTGATTTGGCTTTATTTTAAAGACAATGGGAATCCACAGATCGTTTCAAGCAGGATGATAACATGACCCAATTTTCCTTTTTTAACATCTTTCTGGTGTGAAGAACAATCTAGATGCATAGATCACACAATAGTAATCCAGAAACTACTGAAGTTGTGTGTGTGTGTGTGTGTGTGTGTGTG
>NW_008424961.1:0-324 GCF_000622305.1 Nannospalax galili | reverse complement strand
TAAAGCTGAGGTCATGTGAAAAGCCAAGGGAAGTGTATTATCTCAAAAAAACTACTAAAAATAAAATACAATATCTGAACATGTGCATATGTGTACACCTGAAGGCTATATAATAAGAAGCACAGAGCCAGACAGCAGAAACCTCCCTTCGAGTTATTGGTCATGGTAGTCCAAGAGACTCCCCAAATGACACAGGCTATTGTCACAGTTCTTGATTACCTCCCAGAACTTGAAGGTAAGTACTTATTGCTAAAGACAGGACATATTTTGGATGTGAGACTTAGAGCTGGAATTGAACTGGAAGCCTCCTTCCTGAAGGTTAGC
>NW_008424960.1:0-324 GCF_000622305.1 Nannospalax galili | reverse complement strand
TGGCAACTGATTGCTGCTAGATGAAGAAGAGCTGATCTTCCTCAAACAAGGATCTATAGATAGGCCGACTAGATTCAGCAGATGGACAAGCACTGGAGAAAAGCTGGGGGCGCTGACAACACAGAGGACAGTAACAGGAATGACAAAGTATATGGGTTCCAGTGGGAGGGCAGGCTATGGGAGAGTTCCATTTGGGAAGTGGGTATATAGATGAATAAGATTATGTGGGACAGTTTTTTTCTCCTTTCCCTCCTAGGTTGACTAAGTTCCAGAGGACTATGAGCATCTTTCAAAATGTCTTGTAACTGTGGTGAGTCACCTGTC
>NW_008424959.1:0-324 GCF_000622305.1 Nannospalax galili | reverse complement strand
ACAAACAGACATTTCTTTTATAATGATTTTTAAAATGGACAAGGAAATGTTGGAGTTGAAATTTGGATATGTACCTAGATAAATTTTTTACCATAACTTTTATTGAATCAGATGTAAAAGTCTATATGCTTATCTAACATTTACTTTTGAAAACTGTTCTCTGTGTTTTGTCAGATGAGAGCCAGAGAAAATATCCCAAGAATGAGGATTCATAGGTTCATGTGTGGCCTGGAAAATGAAGGAGGCCTCCAGCCACAAGCACAAACAGAATTTCTTCAGCCTGGGTGTCTACGGTGGGCTTTTACCTCACAGATTCCTTCTGCA
>NW_008424958.1:0-324 GCF_000622305.1 Nannospalax galili | reverse complement strand
GTTCCAGGGAATCCAATGCCCTCTTCTGACCTCCACGGGCATTGCATGACATGAGTGCACTAACACACATATAGGCAATACACTCATACACATAAAAAGTTTTTAAAAAGTGTTAAAAAATACTTTGAATTTAATGTTCTTAGTTTCATGGGTACCTAAATCTTATTTAGGTGATTGGCATCACCTAAAGGTAGGAAGAAATGTACTCTGAGTAAGAGAGAAATAGATTGGAGGTCGGAATTGTGCTTTTTTTGGGTTTTTTGGTTTGGTTTGTTTTTTTTTGAGACAGGGTCTCACTATGTAGCCCTGGCTGGCCTGGAACTT
>NW_008424957.1:0-324 GCF_000622305.1 Nannospalax galili | reverse complement strand
CATAGAGGTTCAGCAGGTCTGTGGTTTCCTGGTGAAGTTCCTCAGCCCTTTTAATTTGATTCTATTTCATTAAATACATACTGGTTTCTTCCTCCTGCAGGCCACCTGGGGAGGTGAGCTCTGTCTGTAACAGGCACACCGGAGGCCTCCTCAGCACCCATCTTCCTACTGAGTGAGTCTTGGCTGAGCTCAGGGATAAGTGTGTAACTTGGGATTACTGAGAGGCTGTTATAGCCTTTTATAGGTCTAGTGTCACATGTGATGTGGGTAGTTCCAAAATGAGCCCAGTCAGCTAGAACTGTGATTTGTTGACCACAGCCTTTC
>NW_008424956.1:0-324 GCF_000622305.1 Nannospalax galili | reverse complement strand
ATTTAAAAATGAAATAAAAATTAGACACAGGCCCACATCCTGGAAGGGTTGGCCATTAACAGAAAATAAAGAAGACAACACAGAGGATACCAGCTTGTTATTATGGTCGCTGAGTGATAGGAAGTTACCTTTGGCAACCATCAGGCCCCTCCACTTCTAAATGTAGAAGTTCAAAACCAGGTGCCTATATGCCCCCATCTAGGCCAGTTGTCGGGATGTGTTTACCTCCTAGTGTCTGGCATGAATGACACGCAATGTGGTGGATGCCTAAGAATCTAAACACTTGCAAGTGCTTTCATTTTGAGGTACAGGTTTCAAATGCTG
>NW_008424955.1:0-324 GCF_000622305.1 Nannospalax galili | reverse complement strand
GCACCTCAGTGACTAGCCCAGGGTAACAGTGCCAAGCACTTCGGTGGCTAGTCCAGGGTAACAGTGCCAAACACCTCTCTGACCAGCTCAGGGTGACAGTGCCAGGCACCTTGGTGACCAGTCCAGGGTTGACAGTGATGTAAACAAAGGTGTAAGTGAGCAGCATAATTATTAATTCTGCCTTCTTCCCTCCCTCCTCTCATAAGAAGTTCACTGCACAAGAAGAGGAACCAGCAGGATGCTCTTGTCACCAAGGCAACCTGATTCTAAGCAGAGGTTGTGGCCCCAAGAAATTAGTTTCAACCTCGGTTTTCTTCCTCCTGC
>NW_008424954.1:0-324 GCF_000622305.1 Nannospalax galili | reverse complement strand
ACCCCGTCTTTCCTTCCAGGATGGGCACTGGCCCATTTCTTCTCTTGGCACTCCAGACCTCTGGACAGCCCTCTTGGCCTAGACTCTCCACTGCTTCCTGACCCTTTGCACCCAGACCAACCCTATTCCTCCATCTAGTCCCTGGGAGCCCTTGGGGCCTGTTCCCTCACCCACCTCACCTTTACATGTCTGAGAACGCCCTTGTCGCAGGCCAGCCCAGCCCCAAACTTCCTGATGCCAGCATCTCTCCTGGAGGGATCCAGACGTCAGGAGAAAGCCTGAGAGCATCTGAACCTCATCGGACTTGGGCCTCTCTCAGAACTC
>NW_008424953.1:0-324 GCF_000622305.1 Nannospalax galili | reverse complement strand
TTTTCTTAGCCATGTGTTTTCAGCATAACCCCTTATCTCTTAATGTGAATAACTTTTCGATACCATCCCATCAAATTACTTTTCAAATTCTGCAATTTTTCTCTTCTGCTTAATCTTGTGATTTCTTTGCGTAGTCCTTGCTTTTAATTCCAAAACTCAAAATTCTGATTTTTACAACCAAAACTTCTATTTCTAAAAAAATTGTGTACTTCACAGGTAATGTCTGTTAACAAAAGATCCAATTGATACCAAGGTTAAGAAAATAATTGGCATAGCTTTTGATCACTGACTTGATAAATTAGGTTTGAGTCTCTTGAAACCATG
>NW_008424952.1:0-324 GCF_000622305.1 Nannospalax galili | reverse complement strand
TTGTGGAAGGAGGGAAGGTGAGTCCACTGCAGGTCCATTCTTCATTCATCATAGGCCTTTTGAAGGTCTGACCCATCATGTTTTACTCCTTGGTTATTAAAGGGAGCTGCTTATATTAACCTGGAGTGTCCCTAGGCTGACCTTCCTGCTTAACCTGCTTTTGTTTCTATTGCATTTTACCCACTACAAACGGGTCTCCTTCCTACATGTAGCCCCAGGTACCCGTGCCTCTGTACTAGTACTGGATCTATCTCCACTGCCCCTTGGTTCTGCTGTCTCACTCTACAACCTCCAGTTTGTCTTCATCCTGATCCCGTGGGACTC
>NW_008424951.1:0-324 GCF_000622305.1 Nannospalax galili | reverse complement strand
CCTGTTCCAGATTTTAACATCATCCTTGTAACAAAAATTATATTTAAAACAAAGATACCACAAATTTAGTAATGACATAGTCTAGAATGTGGCTGTGGGGCTGGTGACTCAAGCCCATTTTCTTGGAAGGTAAGGGACAGAGAAAAAGTCCCAGAGGTAGAGAAAGGGAGAGTTACATTCACAGTGGGAAGAGGGATCTTGGGTCCTGTATCATGCCAAGTGAAACAGGTTCTGTGGAAGAGAGACCGCAGGTGCGAGGAAGCAGAACAGCTCTGAATCTTTTGCTAACATTTAATTACCCAGGGCTCCTCCCTCAGGTTATTC
>NW_008424950.1:0-324 GCF_000622305.1 Nannospalax galili | reverse complement strand
CAGTGACCCATCTCTTCAAATCCCCACTGTTGTATTTAAAATGTATACGTTAGTGATAACATGGGTTGTCTATGCCAATGTAGGGCTGAGGGCAAACACAAATAAATGGGCTCATCCCATGCTGAAGGCTTGCATCAGAAACACCGTATTCCTCTATACCCTCCTTCACAGTTTTTTGAGTACCTGAATGCACAGACTTCTTGTGAACTCAAAAGAATGAAAAGCAACATAGACTGTATGTACATGTGTTTGTATGCATGTGTGTCACATACAATAAAATGTTATCTCTCTTTTGCCTCTAAACATTATAAATCCTTAAAAAAA
>NW_008424949.1:0-324 GCF_000622305.1 Nannospalax galili | reverse complement strand
CCCAAGGGCCCCTAGAGTAAGAGCCGGTGGGTGGATGAAACTCAGCTCTTGCTCCTCACTCTCTCCTCTTGTGGAAGACAGAA
Source organism: Nannospalax galili (assembly GCF_000622305.1). Classification (NCBI taxonomy): domain Eukaryota; kingdom Metazoa; phylum Chordata; class Mammalia; order Rodentia; family Spalacidae; genus Nannospalax; species Nannospalax galili. The sequence continues at coordinate 241 of NW_008424949.1, read as the reverse complement.
GAACTGCATGACAGCCAGGGGGAATGGGCCCCAACTCCATGGAGGCCATGCCTCAAAGTAGGCTCTGCTTGGGGCCATCTGGGACACTGTCCCTGGGTCTCTTTCTACCCTGCTGGACACAGCTTCCACCTGCACTTTCCCTCGGGTCCTGGACTCTTGGTCCTGGGTCCCCCGACTCCTGCCTTGATGCTGTGACAAAACACCTGATGCAAACAAGCTAAAAGAAGGCAAGATTTCTTTT
>NW_008424948.1:0-322 GCF_000622305.1 Nannospalax galili | reverse complement strand
CACACACACACACACACACACACACACACACACACATTATATATGAGGCATTACCAAGTAATACAGACCAATTATGTAGGCCAGTGTCTGAAAGTAATTGAACCTTACTTTATTGTTAAAAATTCTTAGCTTTCTTACTGTTTATGAAGGCGGTCCTAAAAGGAACCCAGGAACCATGTGCCAGGGTGGGGTAGATGCACTTACTTCTTGCAGGATTTGTATCCATTCTCTGAAGAGTGGTCTAAGAAATGGCTGACACTGCAGCTGTGCACACACCTCCCTTCCTCCATGAAGTAGCCCTCTGTGCAGTTAAAGCACCCAT
>NW_008424947.1:0-324 GCF_000622305.1 Nannospalax galili | reverse complement strand
GGGTGCTCTGTCCCCAGCTCACCCCAGCAGCACAGCAGCCTTCATCACACATGATTGAGAAGACAGTTCTGGACATAGACGTGTTTCCACCTGTGCATAGGGTAGATGCCTTCCTTAGATCGTCACAGATTTCAAGGCTGTGCTTTCTAATGCGCAAGGAGGGCCTGGTCCCTGGTCCCTTTTCTGAAGCCAGTTTAGCTTGCCTCAGTGAGGTTGACATGTGGATTCAGCTGCGGTTCATGCAGTGTACTTGGATTGTTGCCCCGGCCCACGGGGTCTGCAACGAGGTACTTGGATTGGGGAGTGGGGCTGAATTGAGGAGTG
>NW_008424946.1:0-324 GCF_000622305.1 Nannospalax galili | reverse complement strand
AAAAAAAAATCATGTTTGCTTCGATGTACAATGGAATATTTTGAAAGAGACTATACTTATTTAACATATATTAGTATTGTTCTACTTTTTATTACATATTATTAGTCTTTTAATCTACTCATAAAATTAATTTACAAATTAAACTTTATCATAAAATAACAGCAAATATAATGTTCATCACTGTGATGGTTCATCTTCATTGTCAATTTGACTGGATTTAGAATCACTTATGAGTTACACTTCTGGGCCTATCTGTGAGGGTATTTCCAAAGAGATTTGAGTGAGGAGAGACAACACACTGTGAATGTGGATGGCAGCATCCCA
>NW_008424945.1:0-324 GCF_000622305.1 Nannospalax galili | reverse complement strand
ACTTGGTACTGTCCCCGAAGCAGTGAGAATGCCCAGACGTTTGGCACCAGAAGCGAGACCCCTCCCATCCAGGGTCAGAAACTGGTGAATGCTGGGCGAGGGCCCCCATGGCAGGTTGATGGGAGGCGGAATGGAGGCCTACAAGCCCAGCGAGAAGGCAGAGGAACGAATCAAACTTCGGTGGCAGACAGGCAAGGTGGGGAGCCACCAGTCACCTCTGAGAAGAAAAGGACAACACCAGGTTTAAGGTTAGAGGTAGTGTTAGGGCTAGGGTTCTCTTTACTGTTAGGTTTAGGTTAATGGTCAGGATTAGGGTTAGGTTTA
>NW_008424944.1:0-324 GCF_000622305.1 Nannospalax galili | reverse complement strand
GTGCGTGTGTGCGTATGTGAGGAGAGGTACCCATGCAGGCCAGAAACATCAGATGCTCTGGAACTGGAATTATAGGCTCTTGTGAGCAACCCCAAAGGGGTACTGGGAACTGAACGCACATCCTTTGCAGGAGCAGAATTGGCTCTTAACCCTGATCCATCACTCAGAAAACATCTTTAGCAGTTTGTATGTGTGGGTAATGGTAACAACCTAGGGCTTTGTGCATGAAAGCTTGTAAAGCTGTCCCTCTACCGCTAAGCTTCAAGTACCTCGGCCCATAAACCATCTTGTTAGGCAGTGAATTACTGATTGAGGAAGCCTCAC
>NW_008424943.1:0-324 GCF_000622305.1 Nannospalax galili | reverse complement strand
GGAGTTGACAGGTTGTACTACCTGATCCTGCTTACTTTGTTACCAGGGAATGCAACAGCAATGTAGATGCCATGGGCCTAGTTCTGTAAGGGTGAGGCGACTTGTTTGGTGGTGTTTGTTTGTTTCTAAAGTAATTGGCTTTAAAATACTTTTAGTTTTCATATTGTCCTGAAAGAAGGAATATCTAAGACAATAGCCTTTGGACTCCCAGATACAGCAGGCACTAAAGACAGCTAAAGCAATTATACTTCTTACAGTGTTTTCAGTCACAGCACAATTTACCCCTTTAGCATTTTCAAGATATTGATTTTTTTTCTATACTCC
>NW_008424942.1:0-324 GCF_000622305.1 Nannospalax galili | reverse complement strand
TGTGTGTGTGTGTGTGTGTGTATGCATGAGTGGGAGTCTGCACACATGTGTGCTGGTGTCCAAAGAGGCCAGAAGAGGGTCTCAGATACTCGGGCTAGAATTACAGGTGGTTGTGAGCCTCCAAAGTGTGTACTAATAACCAAACTCAGGTCCTCTGGAAGAGCAGTATGCATTCAACCCCCGAGTCATCTCTCCAGAACCAACTGTTTATTCTTTTTGAAGACATTTTTCTCTGAGACAGGGTCTCATATCCCTAGGCTGTCCTTGAACTCTTTATGTAACTATGGATGACTTTAAACTTATCTTCCTGCATCTACCTTCTGA
>NW_008424941.1:0-324 GCF_000622305.1 Nannospalax galili | reverse complement strand
GATGTGTTCATCTAATCAATGCTCCTCTGTGCTGTTAGTAACAGGTTTGTTGCCATTAATCAGATTTAACTGAAGGCAGGTAAGAGAAGCTCTTGTAAAAAAACAGCAACAAGGCTGAATATTTCACGTGGAGTTATAGTTAAGTCTCACAAAATGGGGGAAATGTCATGCAGTGCTATTCATTATACACGAATGATTTATCATTATCTCTGCAATAGAATGCAAATTCATACTTGGCTGTGAATACTCTTCTAGATTAAGTAACCATTTTACGAATTTTCTCAGCAATCCCTAGCATTTAAAAAAAGTTTCATTATCTATAAA
>NW_008424940.1:0-324 GCF_000622305.1 Nannospalax galili | reverse complement strand
TAGACCACCCTCCTTAAAGCCTCACCCGCCTTTGTCCGCATTTCCGGTTAAGGTCTGCTCAGATGCAACGCAGCGTCCATGGCTGCCCACTCCACTTGCTGACCTCGTTCTTATCTTCAAGGCAGCTGAGCAATCAGGACCTGACTCCCACTATTTCAAAAAGGTTCTTTGTCAGTGGTCCTTACATTTACAAACCCACTTAGATTGGAATAACTTACTAAAGGCAGTCTTAGAACCCTCAGGCTTTCTAAACTGGCATGCAGCCTATGACAATCAAGCTGAAAACCAGGCATACCTAAATCTCCAATATGGCCTCAACATTAC
>NW_008424939.1:0-324 GCF_000622305.1 Nannospalax galili | reverse complement strand
ACATTTGGGAGGTGAAGCCAGAAGGATCAGGAATTTAAGACCATCTTTGTCTCCATAGCAAGTTCAAGGCCAGCCTGGGATACATGAGACCCTGTCTCAAGAAAAAAGAAAGGAAGAGATGGCTCAGTTTAAGAGCACTGCTGCTCATGCAGAGGACCTGGGTTCGATTCCTAGCACCCATATGGCGCCTAACATCGGTTAGTAACTCCAGTTCCAGCGGATCCAACACCCTCTTTTGACCTCTGAGGGCACTGCACAACACAGGTGCACTTACACACATGCAGCCAATACATATGTAATAAAAATAATAGATAAAATTTTTTA
>NW_008424938.1:0-324 GCF_000622305.1 Nannospalax galili | reverse complement strand
CTCAGCAGAGACAGCTAGGGCCAGTCTGCGGATGGAGATGGGATGGAGAACAGGCCACAACTGAGCTTGGCTGGGCCAAGTGTCAAGGGCTTTCAACTGTCACCAGTACAACAGCAGAGGTGCTGGCACTGGAAGGGTCTGCAGACTGGCCTTTCAGCTCTGGCAGCTGTCCCATCTGCAGCTCAGAGGAGGGAGGGGCTTTCTTATCTGGAAGAGCCAGAGCCTCAGGCTGGGCCAGCACTGCAACAGGAAAGTGGGGAGGGAGGTGGCCCATGCTGGCCAGGAAAGGAGGCTGGTGGCAGCACTCCTTCCTCTGTGAGTGGC
>NW_008424937.1:0-324 GCF_000622305.1 Nannospalax galili | reverse complement strand
TCTCCCTGTAGCCCCAGCTGGCCTGGAACTCACTACGTAGACCAGGCTGCCTTTGAATTCACAGAAGTCTGCCTGCCCATGCCTCCTGAGTGCTGGGACTAAAGGTGTGAGCCACCACGCCCCAGCCTTGATTTGCTTTTTTGAGAAAGACTCTCCCTATAGCCCCAGCTGGCCTGCAACTCACTGTGTAGACCAGTTTGGCCTCAATCTCACAGATTCTGCCTGCCTCTGCCTCCTGAGTGCTAGAATTAAAGGTGTGTGCCACCAACCAAAACTTCTATTTTAATTTTTAATTTATTTATTTATTTTTTTTTTTTTTGGTCT
>NW_008424936.1:0-324 GCF_000622305.1 Nannospalax galili | reverse complement strand
GCTCATATGCATAAAATGAAAATAATAAAATATTTTTTAAAGAGTCTTTCACTCTGACCCTGGTACTTGGAGCAATGTGAGTCCACCCCATGCAAACTGCAGTGGTGAGGCAGACCATGCTCTGTGGTTATTATAACTTCCAACTGGACCATAGCTAACAAGCACTGTCTCCAAATGACTGACAAACCGGAAGCGATACTCGGTTTGTCATAATGAATCCTAAAGTGAGAGGATGATGTTTTATATTTAATTATTGTCATCTATCAGACTGCTATGTATTCTGAACACTGATGGAATCTAGTTGGGGAGGATGTAAAGAAAACA
>NW_008424935.1:0-324 GCF_000622305.1 Nannospalax galili | reverse complement strand
TGGCAATTGATTACTGCTAGGTGAGGAAGAGCTGATCTTCCTAAAGTGAGGACTCTAGATAAGCTGACTAGACCACAGTAGATGAACTTGCACCGAGGAACGTCTGGGGACACTAATTTGACACAATAGGCCTTAACACAAATGACCGAATGTATGAACTCCAGTGGGGGGGCTATGGGAGGTGCCAATGGGGAAGGGGGTATAAAGAAGATTAAGATTGATTGAGATGTTCTGACTAAAATACACAAAAACTCAATAAAAAATTTAAAATAAAAGACTCTTGATGCTTCTATATTGATCTCAAAATTCTGAACTCAGGACTTG
>NW_008424934.1:0-324 GCF_000622305.1 Nannospalax galili | reverse complement strand
CTTTTGAATCCCTGTTGTCAAAGACGGCAGTCACTAGCAGCAACTAGATACTTCACAATACAGCAAGACAAAGGAACAGCTACGTAGATGTGGGGAAGACGTTTCATTTTACCTGATACACTTTAGCATTTACTGAAGTTGGAGACAACAGGAGCTTCACAGAGAAGCACATGAATGCCGTCCCTCTGCAGTCAAAGGGGAAACCTATCATCAGCCCAGGTGCTGCACTTCTCAGCCGGACTCCTATTTTTTATATGTTGTCCCTGGAGGGAGATATCCCATCCCATGACCGGGAATATGCACTTGTCATTGCAGCTGTGTGGT
>NW_008424933.1:0-324 GCF_000622305.1 Nannospalax galili | reverse complement strand
CCCCAGACACCTGGGGAACCAATACTGCTTCCTGATCCTTTCCATCCAGACTAAGGTAGTGCCTTCTCTGGGCCCCAGGAACACTACTTCTGGGCCTGGCCCTGCCCTCACCTCCCTCTGCTTCCCTGGGCTTGAAGGACCCACCGCAGGCCTCTCTCCTACCCACAGGTCTGTCTCCAGGGTAAGTCCATTGTGCTCTCCACGCCTTGACTCGCCCAGCCTCCTTCACCCTCACATCTCTCCCACTGTTCTCTCCTCCTAGTTTGGGTACTGGCCCATTCCTTATCTTGGGGCCCCAGACACCTGGGGAACCAATACTGCTTC
>NW_008424932.1:0-323 GCF_000622305.1 Nannospalax galili | reverse complement strand
CCCTGGGACTGGAGTTACAGACAGTTGTTAGCTGCCATGTGGGTGCTGGTACTCAAACCCGGGTCTTCTGCAAGAACAACCAGTGTACTTAACCGCTGATCCATCTGTCCAGCACCTCACAATATTTATTATATGAGACTGCTGTGAATGTGTAGAATTACGTTCAATACTAAGGAAGAAATTATTAAAGGATAATTTACTAGATATCATATTGGCTTGTAAGTAAGGTCTCATGTGTCCAAGTTTGTCTCTTCATTACTGTGACAAAACAGTCTGACCACAACCAACTTGGGGAGGAAAGGGTTTATTCAGCTTACATCTCC
>NW_008424931.1:0-324 GCF_000622305.1 Nannospalax galili | reverse complement strand
GGAGGAGGAGGAGGAGGAGGAAGAAGAGGAGAAGGAAGAGGAGAGAGCAATTGAGCCAAAGCCATGAGGACTTTGGTGTTTCCCAGGTGCGTATTGCATCTAAGGGACTGACAGGTGGCTCCATTGGTAAAGAGCTTGCCACGGAAGCATGACTACTTGAGTTCAGACTCCCAGCATCCATGTACAATGCCAGGTATGGAAGCATACACCTGCAATCCCAGAACTGGAGAAGAGACAAGAAGATCCCAGGGGTGTGAGATCCAGCCAGGCCAGCCCAACTGGGTGAGCTGCAGGTTCAGCAAGAGACCGGATCTCAAAAAAGAG
>NW_008424930.1:0-324 GCF_000622305.1 Nannospalax galili | reverse complement strand
TAGAGAGCATTCCAGACCAGTTGAAGCTATAGGGAGGCCCTGTCCTAAAACAAAACAAAACAAAATAAAACAAAACAAAACAAAACAAAACCCACACATATCAAAAGATGTTTATGTAAAATCTAATTGATTTGGTAAATCTACATGTACCTACATATGAACACCACCTCTGACTTCTGAAGGCAAATAAACACTAGTCTACTTAAGAATGTTATAAACACAGAGCAATTAAATTATATACACTTAAACCCTGAGCTGGAGAGAATTAGAGGCATTTCCAGGGGACTATGGAGCATCTCTCAAAATGTCCTGTAACTGTGGTGA
>NW_008424929.1:0-323 GCF_000622305.1 Nannospalax galili | reverse complement strand
TTACTTTATTTATTTATTTATTTATTTATTTATTTATTTATTTATTTAGTGGGGTTCATGTGCCACAGCACATGTGTGGAGGTCAGAGACCAGAGAGAGTTAGTTCTCTTCTTCCACCATGTGGGACGCAGGAAATCAAACTCTTCTGGCTTGTCAGTAAGTTCCTTTACCCACTGAGATATTTCATCTGCCCCATAATTCATTGGTTTTTGAAAGTCAAAGCAATCTTGTATTCTTGATAAAAAAAATCTTATTTTACTAAAATTTGCTTATTTATTCATTTTTATTCTATGAATGTTTCATACATGCATAAAATGCATTTT
>NW_008424928.1:0-324 GCF_000622305.1 Nannospalax galili | reverse complement strand
ACAGTTTGTCCTTTCAGTCAAGCGATCAAGCAGTTTACAGAAACGAAAAAGACCAGTTAGTCCTAGAGAGTGAGGGTGGTCTCCTGGGGTTAAGGGAGCATGCATGGGCTAGTCTTATCCATAGTCTGTAGTCTAGGGCAGGGGAACCAGTTTCTGAGAAAAGAAAGCAAAGCCAGTATGGCTTCGGCTCTTCAACACAACATCAACTTCTGTTCTGGCCTTCCCTGTCTCTGGCTCTCTGTCTCTGTCTCTTTGTCTGTCTCAGTGTCTCTATCTCTGTCTCTCTTTCCTCTCCCTACACACACACACACACACACACACACA
>NW_008424927.1:0-324 GCF_000622305.1 Nannospalax galili | reverse complement strand
TTCCACCACAGAGTTGGATGCTCTGCTCCACCACAGGCTTCACCCAGGAGCCAGCCAGCTGTGCACTGAGACCTATGAAACCGTGAGTCAAAATAAACCCTTCCTGTTAGGTTGTTTCCTCTCAGGTATTTACCACAGAGTGGCAGAAACAGATTCATACAGACCACACAAAGTACTACGACGGGAATGAGTATCAGCCATATCGTCACTATTCACCGTATTAGATAAAATATCACAGTATTAGGCTGGCATGTGGCTCAGTTGGTAGAGTGCTTGCCCAGGATGAGCACGGTGATGCACATCTGTAATTCTTACACTCAAGGA
>NW_008424926.1:0-324 GCF_000622305.1 Nannospalax galili | reverse complement strand
GATAGTTGTTAGCCACCATGTGGGTGCTGGGAATCAAACCTGGGTCCTCTGAAGGAGCATCCAGTGCTCTTAACCACTGAGCCATCTTTCCAGCTCCCTAAATATTTTTTAATGAAGCTCTAATGTTTTGTATCCTGGAGCCTAAGGCCTTGATGAGGTTTGTGTTCTGGAACTGAGAGTGGTTGGGTAGAAGGCATTCAGAAGGGCAGCCAGAGTAGGGGATAGAGTGCTTGGGGTCACTGACCTGGCCACTGTGAGCTCTATGGTGCTGATTTGTTGGTTTGTCTCCAAATTTACCAACTTAAGTTCTTTATATTTTGTGTT
>NW_008424925.1:0-324 GCF_000622305.1 Nannospalax galili | reverse complement strand
TATGGCCATCCTCTTCTTCCAAATAAGCAGGACTTCCCCTTCCCTCCTCCAAACCCCCTCCATAAGGTCTCTTGTACCCCCAGCTAGCCTTGTACTCACTATATAGCCAAGGACAGCCTTGAAGTTCTGATTAACCTGCTGGAATTGCAGGCCTGCACCACCACACCAGTTTATGCAGTGCTGGATGAAACCAGGGCTTCATGCATGCTAGGCAAGCACTCTGGAAGTTGAGCCCTATCACTGGCCTCTCTACTTCTCTTTAAAAATGAGGATTCCCACAGGGGTGCTGTTCCCTAGAATGTCATCTTCTCATGGAGCAAGGAT
>NW_008424924.1:0-324 GCF_000622305.1 Nannospalax galili | reverse complement strand
AGGGTTAGGATAAAGCTTGGATGATGGTTAGGATTAAGGTTAGGATTAGGGCTAGGTTAGATATAGGGTTAGGTTTATGGTTAGAATTAGGGTTAAGGTAGAGTAAGGGCAGCAGCTAGGTGTCGGGTTAGCATTAAAGGCTAGGGTTAGGGTTAGATTTCTTGGGAGGTTTAGGGTTAAGATTAGGTTTAGTTTAAGGGATATGGTCAAGTTTAATTTAATTGCTAACCCTAGAGTTATAGTTAGTGTTAAGTCAAAGGTTAATATTAGGATTAGGATTAGGTTTTGGAGGAGGTTTACGGTTAAGATTAGGGTTCGTGTTAG
>NW_008424923.1:0-324 GCF_000622305.1 Nannospalax galili | reverse complement strand
CCGGCTTTGTTTTTCTTTTAAAATTAAGTATAGCTGCTAGATTTTTACTAAATGTCTTTCTTACTTTTATTTTACTTTTGTAAGATCAGGAGTCAGCAATTTTTTTCTATATAGTCAATGTTTATAGACTGCTAGATGTCACTGCTATTCAATTTGTGCGAATGACTGATCCTTAACTGTGCTTTTTACAAAAACTGCAGGGATCCAGATACAATGTTGGGCTTTAGTTTGCTGCCCTCCCTTAAGATTATTATTTTCCCACCTAAGTTGTTAGAAATCTGTTCATGGCCTTTCTAATATTGACACATCCTCACTTTTTTTTTT
>NW_008424922.1:0-324 GCF_000622305.1 Nannospalax galili | reverse complement strand
ATGCCCATTGAGCCATCACAATGTGCCATTGTGTCATTACAATTATCCATTGTTCAAACATCATGCTCAATTAATCAATATTCCCTCACAATACCCCAATGTGACACCACAAGGCTCCAACGTGTCATCACAATGCTCCAATTTGACATCACAAGACTCCAATATGCCAATACTATGGCCCCACGTGCCATTACATTGCTCCAAAGTGCCATCACAATGTTACATTATGTCTTCACAATCTTCCATTGTGCCATCGCAATGCTCCATTGTGTTATTACAATGATCCATTGTGTCATCTCCACGCCCAATATGAAAACACGGTTC
>NW_008424921.1:0-318 GCF_000622305.1 Nannospalax galili | reverse complement strand
GTGTGTGTGTGTGTGTGTGTGTGTGTGTGTGTGTTGGAAGAGATGCTTCCCAATGAATAAAAATTAACATTTACTATTGATTGATAAGGGAAGAAGGGGCTCTAGCATCTTTTAATGAAATAATTACAGTGCACCCTCCTAATGATGGCTAACCTTTTTCAAATTTGCTCACAGTTTCCTTTGCAGGACTTGTTGTCTAAAGCTACCTTGGGTTCTGCATTGTTGCTCCTTCACTTCCATGGGCAGATTTTCCAAATTTTCCCACTCTTCCACTTTAAAAAGAATCCCCAGGGGCTTGAGAGATGACTTGGCAGTAAA
>NW_008424920.1:0-324 GCF_000622305.1 Nannospalax galili | reverse complement strand
GCCCCAGCTGGCCTGGAACTCGCTATGTAGACCAGGTTGGCCTCGAACTCAGAGATCCACTTGCCAGGCCTAGCAATTCTCAAAATTGGGAAAGTTTTTAAATATATAGATCAACATCATGACTCGTCAACTCTACAAAGAGTAGCTGAAGTGGACCTTTTAGCATCTGAGGAAATCACCCTTCTAATTGGCTTATTCCTACTGCCATCTAAAAGTACCATTTCACTAAAAAGCAGGTGTTGTTGTAAAGTACTTAGATAGGAGCATGACACAAGATTAGACTGTTTTGGGAGTAAGGTGCTGGTGTGCTTAGCCAAGGCCACT
>NW_008424919.1:0-324 GCF_000622305.1 Nannospalax galili | reverse complement strand
AGCCCTAGCACAAATGCTAGTCTTAAACCTAACCCTAACCAAGTCATAGGCGTAGACTGAAACATAGACATAATTCTACCCGTAACCCTAACCCTAGCCTAAACCGAGCCCTAGCCCTTGCCGTAATCTCTGCCCTAAACCTCACCACAACCCGCACCCTAGTCATAAACCTAACTCTAGTTCTAAACCTAACACTAAACCAAGTCCTAACCTTAACCCTAAGCATAACCTGAACCTAGCCCTTGCCCTAACCATATCCCTAACTCCAACCCTAACCCTAACCCTAACCCTAACCCAACTTAGCCCTTTCCCTAAACATAGCCC
>NW_008424918.1:0-324 GCF_000622305.1 Nannospalax galili | reverse complement strand
TAAAACTTCTTACCATTCTAAAAATTATCTCCACGCCCATAACTATGTTGCATTTTGCATGTCTGATGCTGTGTTTTTGTTTTTATTAGTAACTGGACTTAATAAATGTGTACTTATTTATTGGCCTTTCAAAGAATCAGTCTTAAAGTTTGCTGATAAAATATTTTGTTTTGTATTTTAGTAACTTATTTTATTTTTATGAGTGAATTTCCTCATAATTTGGCATGATTTTGCTGTTCATTTGCCCATCTGATAGTTTATTTTATATAATCTAAATAGGGCATACTTAGGTTCTCATTTTTTCCTTTTTTATTAAAATTTTTT
>NW_008424917.1:0-324 GCF_000622305.1 Nannospalax galili | reverse complement strand
GAGCATTGTGATGACACAATGGATCATTGTAATGACACAATGGCACATTGCGACAGCACAATGAGCATTGTGATGGCAAAATGGAATATTATGTAGTCATATTTTAACATTGTGATGGTACATTGAAGCATTATGATGGCACAATGAGCATTGTGATGTCATATTGGAGAATTGAGATGACACATTGGAGGATTGTGATGTTACAATTGCAGATTGTGAGGGGACAATGAGTGCTGTGTTTGCATATTGTGCTTAGTTACTACACAAGGGATTATTGTAATGATAAAATGGCCCATTGTGATGGTAAATTGAGCATTGTAATGG
>NW_008424916.1:0-324 GCF_000622305.1 Nannospalax galili | reverse complement strand
AGGACTGGACCTGCGTGCCACCACCAGAACAGTATTAACTCCCGTCATGGGGTGTCAACCTATTCCCTCGGATCTTGCTGGTCCCCTCCCGGAAGACACTGTTGGGTTGGTAATAGGCCGCTCATCTGCTACTTTGAAGGGACTTACAATCCATCCAGGTGTCGTGGACCAGGACTATACAGGCACCATTCAGGTGCTCTGTTCGTCCCCACGAGGTATAGCTGCTATATCCCCAGGAGATAGAATAGCCCAGTTACTTATTTTACCCAGCTATCACCAGTTTTTTTCCAGCACCGGGATGATTAGAGGAGAGGGAAGTTTTGG
>NW_008424915.1:0-324 GCF_000622305.1 Nannospalax galili | reverse complement strand
GGTCAACTTCATGACGTCTGCTAGAACCTCACTGCTGACAACTTCAGGGTTTCCCAGCTCATCTGTTTGAGGTAAGAGCCATTCCTGGGTTTTTGTGTCTTGGAAGCACCCTGGATAGGCAAGTGTCCTTCCTTCACGGTTCCGGACCCCTGTTGGCAACTGGGTTTCTCTCAGCCTGGTGGCTATGGCTGCAGGTGCCCATTGGAGACATGGTTCCAAGTCAATGACTGGGAAATACACCTGGTCCCTCTCCTAATGGCACCTCTTCTGTTATGGGGGTGAGTTGATCAGGCTGACTGGGTTCCAGTTCCCCCGGAATCTCTG
>NW_008424914.1:0-324 GCF_000622305.1 Nannospalax galili | reverse complement strand
ACAAACCCATGTGCACTTTGATGGATGAATGAAGGTCTTAATGAGTCAAGGAAGAAACCAAGAAATAACAGTATTCCTGTAACTAACTAAAAATGATAACACTACTCAACAAAGTATCTGGGGCCACATTAAAAGCAGTCCTAAGAGGGAAATTTATAGCTCTAAGAATCTACATTAAAGAACAGAAAGAACACACAGAAATGGCTTAATAGTACAACTCAAGAATTTGGAAAAGCAAGGACAAATGAAACCCAAACCCAATAGACAAGAAGAAATAATAAAAATCAGAGCAGAAGTCTGTGAAATAGAAACCACACACACACA
>NW_008424913.1:0-324 GCF_000622305.1 Nannospalax galili | reverse complement strand
TTAAAATAAAATGAATGGGCTGTTTTCTATCTTGAAAAAAAGTGAAATGTCTTGTAAGTACCTATTTTAAATGACTTTTCGTGTTCTTATTGAGGATAGAACACCCTCCTGAAGACTTAGGGGAAGGTCTTAGCTTATTTGAGGCTCAGTATTCAGACATCATGTCATCTAGATATATGCTGTGAAGCCAATAAATATGTTGAATATCTGAATAAAACATTTAAACTATCACACATCTTTCTAGAGTGTCATACATAATGCTAATTATTTTGTGTCTAGTTTTTCAATGCTTGTATTGATTTTATCCTCTTTAATACATAAGGA
>NW_008424912.1:0-324 GCF_000622305.1 Nannospalax galili | reverse complement strand
TTTATATATTAAAGTTGTTAGAAAATATCAATTTGGATACACTCACCATACGAAACGATAAAATTTTACATGTGGATATATTAATGACTGATTAGATCAATATCCACTGTATATGTATAACAAAATATCAGGGAAATGTCAGAAATATGTAAAATATGGTGTCATCAAACAATGATGGTTTCATTTTTGTTTAGTTGTTTATTTACTTTTTTCACATGTAAGAGTGTTGTGCTTGCGTGTGTGTAAGTGCAGCGATGTGAGCAATGTCTGTGGAGACCCCAAAACAGTGTGGGAACCCCTGAAACAGGTGTTCAGTACAGTTGT
>NW_008424911.1:0-324 GCF_000622305.1 Nannospalax galili | reverse complement strand
TGAGGTCTTTGATCCATTTAGAACTGACTTTTGTGCAAGGTGAAAGATAGGAGCTTAGTTTCATTCTTCTACAGGTGGAGAGTCAGCTTTGCAAGGACCATTTGCTGAACATGCTGTCTGCCCTCCAGAGAATGTTCTTAGCCCTTTGGTCAAATATCAGGCAGCTGAAATTCTATGTACTCAAAAGTTGGGTCTTCGGTTTTGTTCCATTGATCTACTAGTCTATTTTTGTGAAAGAACCATGCTGTTTTTATGACTAAAGCTCTGTAATATAGTTTAAAGTCTGGTATAGTAATCCCTCCAGCATTGCTCTTAGTGCTCAGG
>NW_008424910.1:0-322 GCF_000622305.1 Nannospalax galili | reverse complement strand
AAAACATTTAATGGACAACTTAGCAGTAAGTTTTATGTTAAGCACTATGGGGATACTGTGAATAAAATACAATCCTTCCCCTCAAGAAACTCCATAGAAAGCAGAAGTCATTAACTGGGGTCTGTGTGTCTTCCAGAAACAAATAGAGACTGCAGTGAATAAGAGCAAATAGTGGGCCAGAAAGATGGCTCTGGGTAGGGTCACTAGTCACAAAGTCTTGTGGACCTGAATTCAGTCCCCAGAACTTACCATAGAAGGAGAGATCCAACCCCAAAAGTTGTCCTCTGACCTACACACACACACACACACACACACACACACA
>NW_008424909.1:0-324 GCF_000622305.1 Nannospalax galili | reverse complement strand
AAAAAAATAATTAAACACTGTGTTAGGGTTCTCTAGAGGAGCAAATCCAACAGAATGGATGAAAGAGATTTAATAGACTGGCTTGCACAACAGAGGCTAGGGAGCCATGCCATGGCCACGTGCAAACTGGAGAAACTGGGACCTGGTAGCTGCTCAGTCCACGAGGCTGGATGCTTTAGAATTCCCAATCTGGCCCTGAAGGCCTGCATGGAGGACTTCTGGAGAACCGCTGGTCTTCGTCCATATTAGAAAGCCGAAGAAACTGGATTCTGATGTCGTAAAAGAATGGCGGTGTTGACAGTGACCACAGCAGCAAGACAGAGC
>NW_008424908.1:0-324 GCF_000622305.1 Nannospalax galili | reverse complement strand
CACCCTAATACTAACCCTAACCCTAACACTGATAAGTACCCTAACCCTAACACCAATGCTAAACCTAAAGCTATACCTAATGCTAATTCTAACTCTAATCCTAGCATTAATATAACTACAAACCTACCCCTAACCCTAACCATAACCCTAAAACTAGCTCTAACCCTAACTCAAACCAGAACCCTAACCCTAACACTAACCCTGAAACTAACAGTGACCCTAACTGTAAACATTAAACAAAACATAAACCTCACCCTAACCCTAACCCTAATCCTAAACCTAACACTGTCCCTAATCCTAACCCTAAAATAACTCAAATGCTAA
>NW_008424907.1:0-324 GCF_000622305.1 Nannospalax galili | reverse complement strand
GACCATCTGCAAGTTAGAGGGGGAAGGTGACACGACCATCTGCATGTCAGATGGGGCAGGTGACACGACCATGCGCACGTCAGAGGTGGAAGGTGACATGACCATGCACACATCGGGGGGGGCAGGAGACACGACCATCTGCTCGTCAGGGGGGCAGGTAGCATGACCATCTTTATGGCAGAGAGAGCTGGTGACACGACCATCTGCACATCAGTGGGGGCTGGTGACACGACCATGTGCACATCAGAGTTGGCAGGTGACACGACCATTTGAACGTCAGAGTGGGCAGGTGACACTACAATCTGCACGTCAGAGGGGCAGGAG
>NW_008424906.1:0-324 GCF_000622305.1 Nannospalax galili | reverse complement strand
GCTACGTAAGGAGGGTTGGGAGACGCTAAGCGCCTGAAGAGAGCAGAGGCTGCGGAGCACCAGTTCTGGGGCTTTCAGGAAAGGCTTCTTGGAGCACTTTGATTCGGATAAAGTGAAGATTACTGCAGTGTGCTGAACAGAGCTGGAGGGAGTTCACAGTACTGTGACCCACGTGGCACAAAGGCTCGGGTGTGCAGTACCCTGGGGTTCAGGGAATGAAGCTACGTCAACAGGACCCAAGTAGCAATGGGTGGCCCACGGTTCTTCGTCTTTTTTTTTTTTTTTGGTCTTTTTGAGTCAGGGTCTCCTAGTAGCCCCAGCTGG
>NW_008424905.1:0-324 GCF_000622305.1 Nannospalax galili | reverse complement strand
CTGGTCTACATAGTAAGTTCCAGGCCAGGTGGGGCTACAGGGAGATCCTGTCTCAAAAAGGCCCCCCCCAAAAAAAAATTGTACTCAGAAGGACACCTCCCCTACTGCCTGGACTAAGGAACCCTTGTCTAAAAAGTTACTTATCAGTCTCTCTTAAAATATCTCCAGTCTCTCCAACAGGTCCAGGCTACCATCCACTCTAACATCTGCGACATCCTCCTGCACCCTGCCACTGGCTGGGAAAGGAACGAGAAGCCAACAGTTCCTGGCTCCATTTCTTGTTTGTTTAGAATCCATAGCTGACCACCTTGTTTCCAGACCTGA
>NW_008424904.1:0-324 GCF_000622305.1 Nannospalax galili | reverse complement strand
CCTGAAATCTCATCCCAAAAGTCAAAACGGTTAGTAGTAGAATTGAAGGCATTTGACTGCTAATAGGGGAGATCTGTGAGTAAAAAATACAGATGGTCTTTCAGTGTCATGTCATTTACATAGTGAATGAAATGATTATTCAACTTGTATTGAAAGTTCTCCAAAGTGAAAGTTACTGTATCAAATTTTGAGGAATTTCATATCAATGCAGAAGATAGAGACTGAATATCAATGTTGGCTTTCACTAATGGTGCTGCATGGAGCATTTATTTTGTTTTCTCATGTAGTGTATTATTTTCTTTCAAGGGATTCAGTTTCTCCACT
>NW_008424903.1:0-324 GCF_000622305.1 Nannospalax galili | reverse complement strand
AAGTTTTTTTAAAGACTAGGGAACATCTTTTTTCTCTCCAGCCAGATGGAATCTCTTTCTCCTTGTAATCTTTGTTCTAGGGCGTCCATCATAAAATAGCACACTCTGTGGCTTAAGAAAAAGTGTATTTCCCCACATTGCTGGAGGCTGGCAGTTCAAGCCCAAGGTGTTGGCAGGTAACCCCACCTGAGGCCTGTCTCCTTGGCCTATAGATGGTTGCCTTCTCACTGTGACCCCACATGGTCTGAGCTTCAAGAGCCCCTGGTATCTCTCTAAGTGTCCAAATTTCATCCATTCATCCTTCTTTCTCCTCCCTTTCTTTAG
>NW_008424902.1:0-322 GCF_000622305.1 Nannospalax galili | reverse complement strand
GTGTGTGTGTGTGTGTGTGTGTGTGTACAGGAGCTCATGGAGGCCAGAGAGGGTGCTAGATTACCTGGAGCTGTAGAGGTGGCTGCTTGGACCTGAACTGGGGTCTCTGGAAGAGCAGCAAGTGCTCTGAATCAGTGGGCCATCTCTCCAGCCTCCTCTGCTACTTTATGACATTATTTGCTAAAAATGCCTATGTTATCCATGCAAGTATTATTTAAATACATCTTTAGTTTATTTATTTAAAATGTTTTGAAACAAGAATTCCCTATGTTAGCCTCCAGGCTTCAGACTCCCAATTCTGCCCCAGTCTCCTGAGTGCTGA
>NW_008424901.1:0-324 GCF_000622305.1 Nannospalax galili | reverse complement strand
AAAAGAGAGCAGGTGATATGACCATGTGCACGTCAGAGGGGGTAGGTGACACGACCGTGTATATATCACAGGGGACAGGTGACACGACGATCTGCCCGTCAGAGAGGCAGGTGACAAGACCAGGTGCACGTCTGAGGGGCAGATGACACGACCACATGCACGTCAGAGGGGGAGGGGACAGGACCATCTGCCCGTCAGAGGAGGCAGGAGACACGACCATGTGTATGTCAGAGGGGCCAGGTTTCACGACCATGTGCACATCAGAGGGGGCAGATGACAAGACCATATGAACATCATAGTGCACAGGAGACAAGACCGTCTGCA
>NW_008424900.1:0-324 GCF_000622305.1 Nannospalax galili | reverse complement strand
CCCCTCCCCCATCCAGACCCCCATATCTCCTCCACCAGATTTCATGCATTCTGTCATATATGTTAAGGCATATCAAGCCAAACTTTCATACCCAGATGTCCCTTGGTGCAACTACATCCAGTGGTGTCTTGTCAGTCTACCTAGAGTCACTTCCTTAAAGAAGATCAAATGTCCTTCAACCAGCAGTAATCAGTTGCCAATAGTTGCTTGGCTAAGGCTGAGGCCTGTTGCCCATTTTCCCAGTTCTATGCTGTGTTTTTGTGTGCTTTAGTCTGCATGGGTCTTGTCCATGCTGTCACCATTGTTGCAAGTTCATATGAGCAA
>NW_008424899.1:0-324 GCF_000622305.1 Nannospalax galili | reverse complement strand
TATAATGCCAGCAGAGTAAATATTCAATAACAAAGTAAATGTTAAACAGTACGAAAAATGTATCTGGTAATGAAAATGTTGAAGTAAAACAGAATAGTGCCACACATTTTTAACCATCGTACTCCCTGAGAAATGTGTCAGCTATTCTTCATAGTTACTTACACAGCTCAGATGGTACATCAGCTCCTCCATATGAGCTCCTGATATAATAGAAGACATAGAACACAAGGTAAATGAACCTACTGCTGGAATAATACCTTATGGCTTAACAGATTCCTGGGCAGTTGATATCCAGTTTAGAAAATCCTTTCCTACACCTATATC
>NW_008424898.1:0-324 GCF_000622305.1 Nannospalax galili | reverse complement strand
ATAATAATAATACATTTGGATTAGTGCATCAGTTAACTGTACTTGGAAAAGTTTTTTCTTGCTGTAAAAGGCAATTATCACACATATTCACAACTAGTCAAGGTTCAGAATAAGAGAATTCAGAATGCTCAGCCCAAAAAGGGACTTTCCTGCTACTTTCCCATTCCCAAGGCTCAGTGATCTTAGATGAAGAGATGGAAAGATTATAAAAATGTGAGGTGGTAGATGATTACAGGGAAAGTGTTTTCTAGATGGCTGGGGAGTTGCATATATGAACTCACAGCAATTGGAGCATCATGCACAAGACTTGCTCAAACTCAAGCC
>NW_008424897.1:0-324 GCF_000622305.1 Nannospalax galili | reverse complement strand
TGATCCACCCACCCACCCACTCATCCATCCACTCACTCACCCATTTATCCATGTATCCATGCATTCCTTGCATCCAGTCATCCATCTGTCCATCTCTATGTTGTCTATCTCCATCCCACTCATCTGTCCAGCCATCCTCTATATACATCCCTCTCTCTAGGCATTTGCCCACATATCTGTTCATCTCTTCTACCCTCTCATTCTGCCCACCCATAGTCTGCCAGCCTTTCACAAGCTCTTATGTTATAAGCCCTGTGCTAGGCCTGGGCTTAGTAGAAAGCACAGTCTTTATCCTCCTGAGCATCATTCCCCTTTCTCCACAAG
>NW_008424896.1:0-324 GCF_000622305.1 Nannospalax galili | reverse complement strand
AAATAAACTAATTCACTTTTACTCTTAAGGTCAGTTGAGGATCTGGTCCTCAGTGGTCACATGAGCTTGGGAGGAGCCTCTGGCTCATTAGGCCTTTCTTTTACCAGTTCCATCTATGTAAGGATAAATCAAAGATCCTGCTTGGCCATGGCTGGCTTCACTTGGAATCATAGAGGAATATACCTCAGTAACCCCTCACTCATAACTGTTAAGTAAAATCTGTAAATTCATTGGTTCCTCGGGGTGAACTTTAACATAATCAAACATTGGTTTGAGACCAGAAAGGGGATAAACACTGCTTAGTATCCCCAGGAAGAGAATTCT
>NW_008424895.1:0-324 GCF_000622305.1 Nannospalax galili | reverse complement strand
TGTGCATTAAAAGCTTGGAAAATGTTATCTGGCACAGGGAATTTAGGAGCCAGCCTATCTAAAGTCATACAGGGAAATAATGAATCATTCGCAGACTTCCTAGCTAGATTAGTAGAGACTGCTGGAAGGGTATTTCCAAATGTAGATTCTGCTATGCCATTGATTAAGCAATTGGTCTATGAGCAGGCTAACAAGCCATGTCGAGATGCTATCAGGCCTTACAGGAGCAAGACCCTGGATGTATGGATCAAAGTTTGCAGGGATATAAATGAAGGCTTTATACAAGGTCAGGCCTTGGCTGCAGCCATTATGGCAGGATTCCAA
>NW_008424894.1:0-324 GCF_000622305.1 Nannospalax galili | reverse complement strand
CCTCTCTTAGTTCTTTGATTTGTTTGTTTATGTGTTCTTCCACTTCTCTTCAAGGACATGAAAGACTTCATAGTGATAAAAAAACGCTATGCACGTAAACAGTGTGGTAAATCCGTTACACTATTCAGTTATCTTCAAGTACATGAAAAGATTCATAAGGGAGAGAATGCATTTGAATGTAAACAGCGTGGTAAAGCCTTTAGTTGTAAGAGTGATCTTCAAGTACATGAAAAGAATTCATACTGGAGAAAAGCCGTATGAATGTAGTCAATATGGTAAAGCCCTTAGATATCACAGTTATCTTCAGTTGCATGAAAAACTTCA
>NW_008424893.1:0-324 GCF_000622305.1 Nannospalax galili | reverse complement strand
AAAAAAAAAAAAAAAAAAAAAAAACAGCATAAAATGGGGTAAAGGGGAAGCAGGCCCCAATCTTAGCCCAAGAACTATTGGCAGCTGGTTACTGCTGGGTAAGGGAAAACTGATTTTCTTAAAGTAATGAACTCTAGATAAGCTGAATAGACTTCAATAGATGAACTTGCACAGAGCAATGACACACTAACTTCACTTGATAGGCCTTAACATAAATGAGAGAATGCATGAAATCCAGTGTGTGTGGGGGTGCTATGGGATGGTGCCCATGGGGAGCAGGGTATAAAGATGATTAAGATGTTCTGTATGAAATACACAAAAAAA
>NW_008424892.1:0-324 GCF_000622305.1 Nannospalax galili | reverse complement strand
TCTTTCACCAGAGAGCTTCCTAGTCAGCCATCGCTCGTTTTATGATCAGGGGCATTCAGTCCAGTTCTCTGTATCTTCTGTCTTTGTGCAGCCAGGCACCAATGTGAGAACAGATTGAAAGGACAGTGGTGTGCATCTCTCAAGGATAGAGTTGCATATGGTGTGCTCATAGCAACAGTGAACAAATGTGTCTTACAGAGTCTAGTTGGAAACCATGTACAGAAGGACTGGGACTCCAAGTAACCAGAGTCTCCATTTTGTAAGCCTTCTGGCTGGTTTGAATGAACAAGGAGAGACTTCTCTTGGTTCATACATGAGACCAAA
>NW_008424891.1:0-324 GCF_000622305.1 Nannospalax galili | reverse complement strand
AGGGATCTTGACAAAGGAGGGAGCATCTGGATCTCACAGGGATGGAAGTAATAGATGATGTAAGGGTCATCTCTTAGGCTCATCTGCATCTACCTTCAGCATCCCTTGTCACTAAATAAGCCTTAACCCTTCATCCAACCTTTTTTTTAATTTTTTGATTACCTTAGCTTTCTTGAAATTCCAGAGAGGGAAAGTCTATTCCTTGATGAAGATGAATCTACTTCCATGGGCTGATTCATGAAAATGCATAGATATGTACCCAGTGCTCCCAGGTTAGGTCTAGCAGCAGTGTTTCTTCTTGGATTTCCAAGCACCATCCATCCA
>NW_008424890.1:0-324 GCF_000622305.1 Nannospalax galili | reverse complement strand
TTAAAAAGTGTTCAACATCCTTAGTAATTAGAGAAATGCAAATCAAAACCACTTAAAGATTTCATCTTATCCCATAGAAATGAAAACTTATAAGTATGACAGGCATCAAGGAATGTGGGAGAATCCCAGTTATCCTAGGATAACTTTGTAATGTACTGCAAGAGGTAAAGAAAACAATGATAAAGAATATAACAATAGCTTTGCTCAAGATTGTTGATGAGGCTTAGCATGAGCAACTTCAGTGAAATTGAAGGGCAGAAGCCAAAGCACAAAATGGGTAAGGGCAGTGTAACAGGATATGCAAGCAGCAGTGTTGGAATGATG
>NW_008424889.1:0-324 GCF_000622305.1 Nannospalax galili | reverse complement strand
GGAACTCACTATGTAGACCAGGCGGGCCTTGAATTCACAGAGATCCACCTGTCTCTGCCTCCCAAGTACTGGGACTACAGGTGTGCGCCACCACACCCGGTGCACAAATACATTTTTAATATATTATTTTTATTTTATCTGTATGAGGGTATTGCCTGCATATATGTAAGTGTACCCATATTGTGCAATGTCCATGGAGGTTAGAAGATGGTGCTGGATTCCCTGGAATCAGAGTTATGGATGGTTGTTAGCCACCATGTGTGTGCTAGGAATTGAACCTGGGTCCTCTGCAAGAGTAGCCAGTGTTCTTAACCACTGAGCCAT
>NW_008424888.1:0-324 GCF_000622305.1 Nannospalax galili | reverse complement strand
GACCATTCACAAGTGCCTACCTTAGTCACTGACAGAATTTCAGCTCAGAGCAGACTGAGTGCCCAGCAGAGCTATCAGCAGCTAGGTCAGGCAGATTGCTCACAGCATCAGAGCTGGAAGAGCTCTCCTCTCCCCCAAGGGAGGCCAGGCCCTGGCTCCTCAGGCAAATGGCTGAAAGGTAGTGTTTTCTCCTTTCACAGCACTCAAAACACCTAGAAAGTTTTAAAACTGTCAGACCCATAAAAGTAGATATAAAATAATTTTTTAGTTCCACTTCCATATCTCTGATCCCTTTATTTGGTCCTTTTGTGATTTGCTTTGGCA
>NW_008424887.1:0-324 GCF_000622305.1 Nannospalax galili | reverse complement strand
ATGCTTCACCAGTATCAAATATTTAGCCAAAATTATGCTTTCTGTAAAAATTAAATGACTAAAAATAAACTCATTAGTTTACAAATTTGCTTTTGTCTTTAATAAATGTTGAAATTATATGTGTATCAAAAAATTATTTTAAGATAAATGCCTTTATGATTTATTATCCATAAATGTTTGATTTTTATACAAATTTCTTGTACTTATTTACCTGGGGTTTTATAAAATTGCTCAGGTAAACTGGGGTCTGAGAAGGAAAAATGTCCTAAGTCCTATGGGAGCATGGCTGTCCCCCCCCCCTTTCTGTTTGGTTCTCCAGAAGGC
>NW_008424886.1:0-324 GCF_000622305.1 Nannospalax galili | reverse complement strand
CACACACACACAGAAAACAGAAACAAATAGGCAAAGGGGGAGACTGGTATCATCTGCCTCCCTAAGTCTGTCCTGAGACACAGCATCTCAGCATCCAGCCTAAGCCTGCCTCATCCTATGTAATGGGGCTGAGACAGCATTCCTGGCTCTGGGTTACCTACTGGTGACAGAATCTTTAGAAACAACGAACAGGAGAATAATTGCTGCGACGTGATGGTTGCTGTCCATCAGTCCTTCTGCTAGTGTGCAATCCCTTGGAGAGCCTGGGAGCTCCCTGGGGCCCTGTGTGCTTCCACGAAAGCAGCCGTGGAATGCCATCTCCTA
>NW_008424885.1:0-324 GCF_000622305.1 Nannospalax galili | reverse complement strand
AAGAATCAATGAATCTAAGAGCTGGTTCTTTGAAAAGCTAAACAGGATAGATAGACCTTTAGCCCAGTTAACCAAAAGAAAGAAAGAGAAAATCCAAATCAATGAAATCAGAGATAAAAGGGGAAACATCACAACAGACACCCAAAAGATCAGACCATTATATGGAAATATTTTAAAAAACCTATATGCTACTAAATCTGAAAGTCTAAAAAAAAATTGGATGGATATCTGAAATCATGGGAACCTCCAGAGTTAAACCAAGAAGAAATGACTAGTTTAAACAGATCCATAACATGTAAGGAAATTGAAACAGTAATACAAAGC
>NW_008424884.1:0-324 GCF_000622305.1 Nannospalax galili | reverse complement strand
CTGTCTCAAAATTCTAAACTAAAAGGTTAGTTTGTTATGTGAATTTCATCTTAATCTAATCACATAAAAGGGAGGCACTGTAGTGAAAAGTTTGGGCTCTAGAGTCAGTGTGGTCTTGCTCCCCATTAGCATGATGAGCCTCAGTTACTCAACTCTGTATAGCACCCATCACGCGGGGCGCTATAGGACTCAAGAGAGGACTTAAGAGAGACCACATGCAGAGTGCTCTAGCATGGATCATGGAGCACGGGGTCTGACAAACGGGAACTGTGGTTGTTACAAGCAAGAGAGAAGTGGTTCAGCCTGAGCTGTGTTCTCCAGGAT
>NW_008424883.1:0-324 GCF_000622305.1 Nannospalax galili | reverse complement strand
GTGCCACCCCGCCCTTTCCATCTCTTCTCTGCCTTCATTTTCCTCTGTAAGGTCGTCTCTTCCACTTTCCACACGGCTCACTATTTCTGTAGAGTTCCTAAGTGTTAGTACCTTCAGATGGCTTTGTTTTGGATGTGTGTGTATGACATGTAAGCCAGTGTGAACAACGTGTTTATCCGTGTGCTCTTCACTTGTCTTCTCACATTTATCTGACCTAAGACATCATCCATATTTATGTGAAACTATCTGGCTCTCCTGTGTTTGTATGTATGTGCTATGTGGTATATGCACATGTTTGTGGTGTGTGTACCCCTGCATGCAGGC
>NW_008424882.1:0-323 GCF_000622305.1 Nannospalax galili | reverse complement strand
CCTGCCTCTGCCTCCTGAGTGCTGGGATTAAAGGCGTGTGCCACCATGCCTCTCCCTGGTCCTCTTTTTATCATTAAGAAAAAAAGTTGAGGTAGGAAAGGAGGGCTAGAAAGATGGTTCCACAGTTAAAAAGCACTTTTGCTACTCTTACTGAGGACCCAGGTTTGGTTGCCAGCTCCTACATGGCAGCTCACAACTATCTGTAACTCCAATTCCAGGAGTTATGACATCCTCTTCTAGCCTCTTCAGGCATCAGGCACACACAATACACACACACACACACACATATTCATATATATGTATATATATATATATATATATAT
>NW_008424881.1:0-324 GCF_000622305.1 Nannospalax galili | reverse complement strand
TTTTAGAAATGAGAACACGGAATTTCAAAGAGGTCCACAAGTGATCCAAGCAACCACTGTGCCAAGAAATAGCATATCCAAAGCCTCTATTCTGGGTTTCAGCCCTCTCTGAACCACCTTAAAATCTGGCCAGCCCTGAACAGTCACTCCCTGCTCTTCATTTAGGAAGTGAGAGCCCCTCAAAACCCCATGAGAAATGTACATATGATGTCTGAACATTAGTATGCATATATATGTATGTATACACCTGGGAGCTGCTTGGCAAGGAGTAAGGTGCCAGACAGAAGAGACCTCCCTTTGAGTGGTTGGTGAGGGTGGTCCAGG
>NW_008424880.1:0-324 GCF_000622305.1 Nannospalax galili | reverse complement strand
GTCTAACAGAAACCAACTGAAATTCCCGACCATAAAAGGGCATCCAGAGGCCGATAGGGGCCCCTTACCATAAAAGGAAAAATTGAGGCGTTTGAGGCAGCTGACCATGACTATAACCAATGAAATTTCCCCCGTACAAGGAATTCAGAGTTATCCAATCAATTCAAAGGTCTCCCAGTTTGCGTGGGCTTTTTCAAGAGTACCCAATAAAAAACCGTTGCTCATTGTTGATCAGGCCAGACTTCATTCTTTGGCTCCCGGAGTCTGTGCCTGACTGGTCGTTTAAGAATTGGAATGCTTTTCAATAAAATTTTCTAAATTTCA
>NW_008424879.1:0-324 GCF_000622305.1 Nannospalax galili | reverse complement strand
GGGGGTGGGGAGTTGCTTCAAGGAGGTAGTATCATGGACAAGACAAACAAATATGAGCACTACCACTACAGCTGAGAAAAGATGGTGATGGCAATGCAGAAAAAAAGAAATAGGCTGATGGAAAAGCTACTTTTGTCTCCTGGTAGCCCCTGGGAAGCGGCTGTAGGGCTGGGGACAAAGAAAACCTGTCCAGACTTCTGGTCTTCAGCCTACACTTCACACAGACACCGCTGAGTACTAATGGCCAGGTAGCAGAAGACAGCTTCATGGGAAAGCTCAACCAGACAGTGTCAGGAGGGCAGGTCAGCAGGGAATGGTATTCAC
>NW_008424878.1:0-324 GCF_000622305.1 Nannospalax galili | reverse complement strand
TATGTTTTCATTATTTCATAATATGGTAAAATAAAAAAATCAAAGTTCAAACTAATCTTAGAAAATGTGTGATTTCATCATTGTTCTATCCCATTTATATGTTAGCCTAGGTCTATGAAAATGACTGATAATGTCTTCTAATTTTTTCACAACAGAGAGTATTTTTAACGCCTTTAATCTGCTTTTTAACTAAATCATATGTTCTATATTTCAAAATGCTTCTAAACTGTGTGTATGTTTATTTGAATTTAATAAATGAAACTGATACGTTCAAAAAGAAAAAAAATTGTTCTCTGACCTCCACCCATATCCTGTGGTGCACAT
>NW_008424877.1:0-324 GCF_000622305.1 Nannospalax galili | reverse complement strand
AACAAATAAAAAAGATTGAAATAATCCCATTCATTCTATCAGATCACAACATAATAAAGCTTAAAATCAACACCAGGAGAATCCCCAGTAAGCACATGAACGCATGGAGATTAAACAACACACTCCTGAATGACGAATGTGTCAAAGGAGAAATAAAGAAGGAAATAAAATTATTCCTGGAACTAAACGAAAAGGACAGTACAACACAGCATAACCTCTGGGACAACTGAAAGCAGTCCTTAGAAGGAAGTTTATAGCTCTAAGTGCCTACAAAAAAATACCAGACTGGTGAAACTAACCTTCTTGGGTGTTTAACAGACATAC
>NW_008424876.1:0-324 GCF_000622305.1 Nannospalax galili | reverse complement strand
TTACAGCCTGCCTCTGCCTCCTAAGTGCTGGGATTGAAGGTGTATGTTTTATATAATCAATAAATGCTCTACTTGCTTTCCATATCACCTGAGTCTAATTAATTTTATCTCACAGCATTTAAGGTAATCAACATCACTCGAGGAACTTCTCCCTCTTCTTTGAAAGAAGAGAGATTTTATTTATTATTTGTTCCAATTGTGTGATATTAAGTGAAATTAAGACCTTCTTTATTTAAAGATTATGTTAGAGGGTTCCCAGATATTTGATTAGAAATTCTACATTTTTGAAAGTGTTCTAGATGATGTTAAATCATCAAGTAAAGT
>NW_008424875.1:0-324 GCF_000622305.1 Nannospalax galili | reverse complement strand
GCAATCATGAGAACTAGAGTTCAGAGTTCAGCACTCAGGCAGCGAGCCAGGTGTCTTGCTGATGCCTACAGCTCCAGCTCAGAGGGTGGAGAGACAGGAGGCTCCTTGAGGCTTGTTGTCTTCCAGCCTAGCCAAGAAAAGTCCCAGGTTCAGAAGAGATCCTGCCTCAAAGGAATAGGTGGGGAATGACGGCAGAGGGTGCCTGGTGCCTCTTGTGGCCCCTGCATGTGTGCTTAAGTGTGTAGACATGCACTACTACACATAGCCAAGTTAACACATAAATCTACTGTCACCGTATCTTTAGGTCATCTTTCCATATGTCAC
>NW_008424874.1:0-324 GCF_000622305.1 Nannospalax galili | reverse complement strand
GAGAGATACCCAGCCCTAAGTGATACATCTACAGTGGAACCTCTACACCTATGGTTTACAGAACATAGAAGAACAGGGGATAGAGAGAACACTAATGCATCCCGCAACTCTCACCAGTGACGCTTCTCATGCAACAGAGTGCGATGCACACAGAGCCCATAACTGACCAGGTGTAGAGAATAAGAGACTGCAGAGTGTGTCTCTGTGGATAAGATTCCTATATTAAACATTTCCCACCCATGGCTCAGGGACCATTGTGGAAGAGGGGTTGGAAAGAGTGTAAGAGCCAGCGTTGGTGCATGAACATAAGGAAATGGTCTTCCA
>NW_008424873.1:0-324 GCF_000622305.1 Nannospalax galili | reverse complement strand
TTTTTTAAATCACCACAAAATAAATGGCAAATTCTATCTTACAAAACAGACAACTAGCTCTTGTTACAATTAAAACGACACAGATCTGAAGGAACTAACATATATTAATTTTTAAATCAAACAAGTCAGCATGTCATGTTTTATTACTTAATATATTAATACAGCAATGTAACTGAAACGGTAATTATACATATTAATTAACTAACATGTTAACTACAAGTACACGTCACTTACAGCTGAAGGGTAAAAGGCAAAACATCTTTCAGCAAATGTGTTTGCATGCTTAACTTTCTTTCCTGTTGCTGTGATAAAATACCTGGACAA
>NW_008424872.1:0-324 GCF_000622305.1 Nannospalax galili | reverse complement strand
TGGAGAGATGGCTTAGCAGTTAAGAGCATTGACTGCTCTTGCAGAGGACCCGGGTTTTGTTCCCAGCACTCATGTGATGGATAACATCCCTAATTCCAGTTCCAGGGGACCCAGTGCCCTCTTCTGGCCTCTTCTGGCATTGCACGACACAGGTGCACTTACATACATGCAGGCTTATACACTTATATACATAAAGTAAAAATAAATACATTAAAAAAAATTAGATGGGGCCAGGCGTGGTGGTACATACCTTTCTTTAACCCCAGCACTCCAGAGGCAGAGGCAGGCAGATCTCTATGAGTTTGAGGCCAGCCTGGGCTACAT
>NW_008424871.1:0-324 GCF_000622305.1 Nannospalax galili | reverse complement strand
CCACTTCAAACTTACTCTTCTCAATTTTGAAATTTAAAATATACTGTGGATAGAGTCTTTGAAATTCTGTAACTCTTCCTCAACAAATTTTCCAAATTATTCTTCATATCGATAATCATTGATTCAATCATATCAGTGTTGTAGAACCCATTACTATTAGTATATATGTTAGCATTAGAATTATCTTCTTATGACTGGATTTTTCATATATGCTTATATGTTTATATGGACATAGATGACAAGCAGGAGATATCTTAGTCTTTTAACACAATACCACAAGCTAGGTTACTTAAGCAAATCACCTTCCAGAGGATTCTCTCTCTC
>NW_008424870.1:0-324 GCF_000622305.1 Nannospalax galili | reverse complement strand
TCGTTAGCTCACTCGTATGAAAGCAGGAACCTGATTGGGTAAAGCAAAAGCTTTAGTTTTGATCAATTTGACATAAATTTGAGTCGTCTGGGAAGAAGGAACCTCAGCTGAGGAATTTCTTCCATCAGTCTGGCATGTGGATATGTCTGTGAGACATTTTCATCCAGCCACTGTAGACAGTGTCATCCCTGAGCAGGTGGACCCGGGCTGTACGAAAAAAGCAGGTGAGCAATCCAAAGGAAGCAAGCCAGTAAGAAGCATTGCTCCATGGTCTCTGTTTCAGTTCCTGCCTCCAGGTTCCTGCCTTGAGCTCTTGCCTTGGCT
>NW_008424869.1:0-324 GCF_000622305.1 Nannospalax galili | reverse complement strand
TGGAGCACTGTGATGGCAGATTGGAATATTGAGACGGCTCTTTGGGGCACTGTGATGACACATTGGAGCATTGTGATAGCACCTGTTGCATTGGAATGGAACACAGAGAATTAGGATGGCAGAACGGAGAATTGTGAGGACACATTGGACCATATGATGGCACACTGGGGCATTGTGATATCACACAGTATTCTGATGACTCAATGCTTCATTGTTATGACACATTGGGCTATTCTGATGGCACACTGAGCACTGTGATGTCACATTGGAGAATTGTGAAGACACATTGGAGAATTGTGATGTCATATTGGACCAGTTGATAAC
>NW_008424868.1:0-323 GCF_000622305.1 Nannospalax galili | reverse complement strand
GCTATGTAGACTAGGCTGGCCTGGAACTCACAGAGATCTGCCTGCCTCTGCTTCCTGAATGCTGGCCTAAAGACTGTGTACCCCCACACCTGGCCTCAAAGAAGGTTATATTTATTTTGTTTCTCATTAGTCTGCTATGTGTATGATGTATGCAAATGTGGGCTTACAGGTGCCACAGCAGTATGTGAATGTCAAAGAAGGGCTTTCAGGTGTTGGTTCTGTCCTTCCACTGTGGGTTCCAAGGGCTGAACTCGGGTGGACTGGCTTGCACTGCAAACCTTAGTTATTTTTCTGTTGCTGTGATAAAACACCATGACCAAGGG
>NW_008424867.1:0-324 GCF_000622305.1 Nannospalax galili | reverse complement strand
GAAGTGCAGAGGGACTGAAGTCTGGCGGGACCCTGGAGCCTTTGGAGCCTGGAAAACTCCACTGAGTCCTAGGGAGACCCAGTCTAGGCAGCACGCGAAACTTCATGGAAGTCATAGGAACCGCGTAGAGCGGTTGGTACAGAGTGGATGAGAGGTGAGTCTGGGACGGACCCTCAGGGTGGAGGAGAGTGTGGGCAGAACCTTAGGCCATAGGAAAGACTCCTGGTCACGTGATCGGAGTGGCCCGGGACAGTTTGCAGTTAGATTTGGGGGCTGGGAGCAAGGCAGGTCCCTGAAACTCACGTGGGAGTTAAATGTTATTTA
>NW_008424866.1:0-324 GCF_000622305.1 Nannospalax galili | reverse complement strand
GGCAGGTGACACGACCATCTGTACGTCAGAGGGGGCAGGTGACACAACCATTTGCATGTCAGAGGTGGCAGGTGACAGGACCTTCTTTATGGCAGATGGGGAAGGTGACAGGATCATCTGCACATCAGAGAGGGCAGGTGACAGGACTATCTGCAAGTCAGAGTAGGCAGGTGACACTACCATTTGCCAGTCAGAGGGGGCAGGTGACAGGACCATGTTCAGGTCAGGGGTGGCAGGTGACATGACCTTCTGCACGTTAGGTGGGAAGGGGAAACCAAGGTGAGGTTCAAGCTTCTTCTTTTATTGGGCAGTTTCTTTCCTAAT
>NW_008424865.1:0-323 GCF_000622305.1 Nannospalax galili | reverse complement strand
AAAAAAAAATACAGAAGACAGGAGGCTGGAGAGATGGCTCCTCAGTTAAGAATACTCACTGATCTTGCAAAGGACCCAGATTTGGTTCCCAACACCCACATGGTGGTTAACAACCATCCATAATTCCAGTTGCAGGGGACTTGATGCCCTCTTGTGATCTCTGAGTGCACTGCACAGCACAGGTGCACTTACATACATGCAACTAAAACACTCATACACACAAAATAAAAACAATAAATAATCTAGGTGTGGTGGTACTTGCCTTTAATCCCTGAACTTGGAAGGCAGAGGCAGGTGGATCTCTGTGAGTTCAAGGTCAGCCT
>NW_008424864.1:0-324 GCF_000622305.1 Nannospalax galili | reverse complement strand
TTTTTTATGGGATGTATTGATTGATGTGGAAACTTTAGTGTGGCAGGTCTGTCAGGCAGGTCTGTCATATTTTATTTTTTATCATCTCCAAACATCTTGATTCAGGTCTCAGGGTCATTGATTGATGATGCCTGGAAGATTGCAATGGGACATTTTGTTTTAAGGTTTAACCTCTGTGGGTAAAGTGATGGAGAAGAGGAGTTTATTATTTCATAGATTCTGCATTAGACGGTGAATTTTGTGACTATTTAATTCCAGAAATTTGTGATTTGTGATTCTCTAGGCAATCCTATCAGAACTCAATCTTTCTCCTCTCTCTCTCTC
>NW_008424863.1:0-324 GCF_000622305.1 Nannospalax galili | reverse complement strand
GCACACCACATATACTTACAAAAAAAAATACTAAGGTGTTGTGTTATTCTTTCTCAATGAAGTACCTAGAAGGGAGGTCAGTGCCTTCTTTCTGGAGACCTGTCTGCTATTTCCATTCTAATAATTAGAGGGGTTCTCTTATATGAAGGTGAGTGGATAGAACGTAATTCAACACTAACATCTATAATCCCTTTCCTCTTACTGAAAATAAGTTGTGGCTGGAGCTATTATGTTAACCTTGTCTACATGATCTTGGATAAGCCAATTCCCCTCTCAAGGCCTTAAATTTATTAACTATAAAATAAAGGATTTTGATTAAACAAG
>NW_008424862.1:0-324 GCF_000622305.1 Nannospalax galili | reverse complement strand
TATAGAGTAAAAATGAAGACTCCTGACCACACAGATGGCCAGCACATTCCAGAACTGAGAACAGCAACTGCCAATAATAAAAAAACAACAACCCCCGACCCACCCACAACCGCATCCTGTACAACCGATCAGTTTGAAAGTGTATTGGCATGCACAGGATTCTTGGACCAACCACAAAGTGACACTGTTATCCCCCTTCTCCCTTTGTCCTTTGTCTCTAACCTATAAAGAGCCCCTTCTTCCCTCACCTGGGGCTCTCAGCAGAACCGTTACATTGGTGCAGTCTGAGAGCCCGAGCTTAAGCCCGAATAAACCATAAACCTT
>NW_008424861.1:0-324 GCF_000622305.1 Nannospalax galili | reverse complement strand
AAAATTTTTAAAATGTCTTCATAAGAGAACATGACACCCAGTAATAGCATCATTTAAAAGGAGTAGGAAGGACAGTTTTACATTATCTGTGCCATCTCCCCCAACCTCAGGCACTATAATATAGACAGATACTGTTCACCTAAGAGAAAGAGAAGTAAATACAGATCCACAGGTCTGAACTCCAACACCAGATCCACCACAGTATAACCCAGCACTGAAAGGACCCACAGCTGGTCTAGGAACTGAGCACCTGAGGTAGCCAGTCACCACTATAAGATGAACTCAATCTTCAGTCCACATCACTGCCAGCCAAATGCACTAACC
>NW_008424860.1:0-324 GCF_000622305.1 Nannospalax galili | reverse complement strand
GTTTTGATAGTTGTTCATGCTGTTGACCACATTGTCTAGGTTACATGGCTCTCCATACAATGAAATTTAGTGCTTTATTTTTGTCATACTCAAACAAAAATTTGATAGCCATCGAGTCCATTTCTAAACGTGTCTGAGGGAAAAGACTTATTTTATGCTACTGTCTCCTCAAAAATCCCAGTCAGTGGTTTGAGTTTATACATCTATTACTATGATTCAGCATCTGTATTTTACAAGTAGTCAGCAAAGGTGAGGAAAAAATATTTTAGGTTACTTAAAAGGCAGGCTTATGGATGCTTAAGGATTTATCATCAAGAGATAAAA
>NW_008424859.1:0-324 GCF_000622305.1 Nannospalax galili | reverse complement strand
CTAACTCTATATTGAATTCAACTCAATGCCAAATGCCATGAATTAACTCCTTATTTCATTCATCTCTTTTTTTGTTGTTATTCCATTGGAGTTTGTATCTTCTTTGAGTCTCTTGAAGTATTTATTTGGACTCCTCCAGGTCATTTTCATTGAGGTCCACTATTATGGAATCACTAACTTTTGGAGGAGACACGTTTTCTTGGATTTCTATGTTGTTTTTGTTTCTGTACTAGGGCTTGCATATCTGGAGTTGGTTGAATGCAAGGGTAGATAAGGAACTGAGGGACTGGGGACAACTTACATGTCTGTGCCAGGAACTAGGAG
>NW_008424858.1:0-324 GCF_000622305.1 Nannospalax galili | reverse complement strand
CCTCTGCAAAAGCAGTCAGTGCTCTTAACCGATGAGCCATCTCTCCAGCCCTATTTTTTATTTTTAATCATGTCTATGTGTATGTTTCTGTGTATGGGTTTGTCCATTGAGTGTAGTGCTCAAGGAGGCCAGAAGGACTGAGCTGCTAGAACTCTAATTCTGGAATTATAGGTGGTTGTGAGACACCTGAAGAGGGTGCTAGAAACTGAACCTGGGTCTTCTGCAAGAGCTGTATGTGCTCTTAATCTCTGAGCTGTCTCTTCCTGCCCCTGAAGTGTCAATCTTCTAAAAGCTGGAAAAAAATTTAAATATTACCTGTAAGCA
>NW_008424857.1:0-324 GCF_000622305.1 Nannospalax galili | reverse complement strand
CTGGACTGATAGGACCTTGCATGGCCAGCCCCTCTTGGATGTCCCACCCCAAGAGTGGAAAGCAACCAGGATGACCTCAGTGTGAGAGGAGGGCTCTTCAGTGGAAATACTGCCCCTCCTGCCAGAGTGCTGCTAGAAAGCTCTAAATGGGACCCCTGTAGGTTTTTGTCTGTAAAACCTACAGAGAATAAAAGCCTATCAAACTCCCAGGGGGTTGTGCAGCCTGTTCCCAGCTCAATGAGTCTGTGTGTGATTTTGACGCTCACATAAGTTCAGTCACCAGGAACTTGAGCATTTCCAGCTCCAAAATAAAAAAAGGAAAAA
>NW_008424856.1:0-323 GCF_000622305.1 Nannospalax galili | reverse complement strand
TGATGTGCACATGGTCATGTCACCTGCCCTCTTAGTTGTGCACATGGTCGTATCACCTGCTCTCTTTGATGTGCAAACGGTCAGGTCAACTGCCCTGACCCCTCTGACGTGCACATGGTCAAGTCACCTGCCCACTCTGACGTGCAGATGGTAGTTTCACCTGCGCACTCTGACGTACAGAGGATCGTGTCACGTGCCCCCTGTGACATGCAGATCGTCCTGTCACCTCCTCTCTCTATCGTGCACATGGTCGTGTCACCCGCAAACTCAGACGTGGAGAGGTTCGTATCACCTGCCACCTCTGGCGTGCAGATGATCGTGTC
>NW_008424855.1:0-324 GCF_000622305.1 Nannospalax galili | reverse complement strand
AAGTCTGAACCACCAGGCCTGGCCTGATTAATTCTTATTTTGACCTTTTTATTATTAGTGAACCCTGAAGCGTGGCTGCTTTGGTAGTGTTCTGTGCATGTGATTTTGTCCTTGACTATCAAATCTTCACAGTTCTCCTGCACATGTGACCTCCAACCATTTCCCATGCTCATATGGGCCAAATACTTCTCTGCTTTCTCAGGACAAAACCTCAAGGTGACTTCCCAAGCCCATGCTGGGATTTCAGTGAATGTGTATATTTTATTAATTACACAGCTTAAAAGTCTGAGGTATTCCTCACAGATGATGTGTGCCTGCGTCTGA
>NW_008424854.1:0-324 GCF_000622305.1 Nannospalax galili | reverse complement strand
AAGCCACAAGAGGTGACAGAAGATCCTGTTATGGAGGGGTAGTATATGATATCCAGAATTTCCCTATAATAATATTTAGATGTCCAGTCTTCAACAAAAGATACTGTAGGGGAGGGGAAGAAACAAAAATGTATGGCCTATGACAGAGAAAAAATTTAAAGTATATATTTTTCTTTTTTTCAGACTCTCACTGTATAGCACTGGTTCACCTGGAACTCATTAGGTAGAGCAGGCTGGCCTTGAACTCACAGATTCCCCTTGCCTTTACCTCCTAAGTGCTGAGGTTAAAGGTTTAGCCACCATGCCTAGAAAAACAAAACAAAA
>NW_008424853.1:0-324 GCF_000622305.1 Nannospalax galili | reverse complement strand
CCTTTGTTATTCATGGTAAACCCTGCCAGTTTATGTCACTGGGTCCCTAGACAACTGAAGCTAGAGGCATAATTCAAGTCTGGAGGATGGTCACTACAAGTAAGATCAACCATATGATTAAAGAAAAAGCTTAAGTCATCTGGTATCAGCCTGACTTATGAATAGAGGAGGTCAGACTGGAGATTTGCATGCAGTCTCCTGGTGACCAATGATTCAAGCAATCAAGTCTATATAATGAAACAACCAACCAACCAAAAAGAAACACCTCTGGACACCTGAAACTCAGATGAGCCTCTAGTTGGTAACATACACCAATGTGCTAGG
>NW_008424852.1:0-324 GCF_000622305.1 Nannospalax galili | reverse complement strand
GGCCTTGAGTTATGTTGCTGGACTTAGGTTTTGCTTAGGTGTGCTTAATTCTTCCCTTTGAAATAAGACAGTGCTTGTTTTGGATTTTACAGGATCCCACAATTAAGACACTTTTAAAAAGAGATTGAACTTTTTAAGCGTTTGGATTTTTTTAAGGACAGTGGGGCTTTTAAGGTTGTACTGTTTTATACTGAGATATTCATGTTAACATCACCTTGGGGACAGAAATAGAAAGATTATGGTTTAATAGTGATGTGTTTGTGTGTTAAGTTGACAAGGGATCAATTGTGCTGAATAGCTTTAGTGTCAACTTGGCACACCTGG
>NW_008424851.1:0-323 GCF_000622305.1 Nannospalax galili | reverse complement strand
TAATGAATTTCTTTTGGGGCCGGAGAGATGGCTCAGTGGCTAAGAGTGCTTAGTGCTCTTGCAGAGGACCTGGGTTCAATTCCCAGCATCCACATGGTGACTCACAACTGTCTCTAACTCCAGTTCCAAGGGATTTGATACCTTCTTCTGACCTCTGCAGGCAATGCATGCACATGATGCTCATAAAAAGTCACACAGGATACATACATACACAGATGCACCACAAATTTGATATTACTTGAATCAGTGTGTTTCCAATACACCATTACAATACCTGCAGTAATTTAAAATGCATAAGTCTGGGCCAAGAGTAATGTGACATA
>NW_008424850.1:0-324 GCF_000622305.1 Nannospalax galili | reverse complement strand
TGGATGGCCCCAGTTGCTTAGAATCTGAATCTTCACCTTGGGGAAGGCAGACGGAGGGTCATTCTAAGGAGACAAATGGTTCATGCCAACTATTGCTCTCCCAAGACTGTCCTCCCTGTCAGTGCTTACTGGCCCACTCACCACCTTAGCACTCTCATCCCCAGACAAACACACCTGTAGGTGGAAGGTTTGAATTTCAGATTTCTGCACATCAAAGGTGAATTTCCCCAAGAAAACTTCAGTAATATCATCAACCTGGAGGCCCTGATGGGTGAAAAGTATATGGAGAATCGTGAGGCAGAGAGGAAGGGGAAAAAAAAAAAC
>NW_008424849.1:0-324 GCF_000622305.1 Nannospalax galili | reverse complement strand
AAAGATGTATGTTCTCCCTCATTTGTGGATCCTGGCACCAAATCCTTATAATAGATGAAATCTCACTGAAATGGGCCAACAGTCCATGGAAAACAAACAATGCAGAGACCTGAAATTGCAATGCCTTGCCACAATGGCAAGAAGACTACACCACACCTGTCACGCCCTCCAAGGTTCAGAGAGACTTTTGTGAAGAGGTTGGCGAAAAGAATATAAGAGCTGGAGGAAGCGGGGCCGGGGGAGCATTAACTGGAAGTGTCCTCCAACCACTACGCCAGCAAACTATAGTCACACCTTGAATCCATGTTCATCAAGGAGTTGATG
>NW_008424848.1:0-322 GCF_000622305.1 Nannospalax galili | reverse complement strand
TTAGAGTGGGGAGGTGACACGACCATCTGCACGTCAGAGGGGTCAGGTGACCCGACCCTCTGCTCATCGGAGGCGGCAGGTGACATGACCATCTTTATGGCAGACAGGGCAGTTGAGAAGACAATGTGCATGTCAACGTTGGCAGGTCACACTACCATGTGCACATCACAGAGGGCAGGTGACACGATCTTGTACGCATCAGAGAAGGGAAGTGACATGACCATGTGCACGTCAGAGAGGGCAGTTGTCACGTCTATGTGCATAACAGAGAGGGCAGGTGACACGACCATCTGCACTTCAGAGGGGGCAGGTAACACGACCA
>NW_008424847.1:0-324 GCF_000622305.1 Nannospalax galili | reverse complement strand
AGGCAAGGATGGGTTGACATATGAAAATAAGCCAGTGACATTCATCACATGAACAGGATGAAGAAAAAACCTGGAATGACTATTGCCGTTGATACAGAAAAACCCTGTTGCAGTGTTTTTAAGCCACATTACTGTTATGAATAAAGAAGCAGCCTGACTCTTAGCATTAACATTAAGGCCAGAGTGAACTCAAACTCTGAGGCACCCATTTCTTCAGAGTCTCATAGAACTCGACTGTCAAGACAGGCTTCACTCAGACTTTTTATTGAAGCAGCTTCCAACATCAGTGAAAGAATTAGAAACTAGCAGCCACCCTTATCCTAT
>NW_008424846.1:0-324 GCF_000622305.1 Nannospalax galili | reverse complement strand
CATCACTTTGCGAAATTCTGTCATTACCATGGTCATTTGTGTCATCACCATACTCAATATAAAAATACGGTGTTCAATGTCCCCTTAAAAATCCCCCAATGCGACATCATAAGGCTCCATGGTGCCATCACAATGGTACAATATGACTTCACAATATTCCGTTGTGACATCACAATGATCCAATGTGACATCACAATGCTCTTATATGCCAACACTATCACCCAATGTGCCATTATAGTGCTCCAACGTGCCATCACAACGTTAGTATATGAATTCACAATGCTCCATTGTGACATATCAGTGCTTGAATGTGACATCACAATG
>NW_008424845.1:0-324 GCF_000622305.1 Nannospalax galili | reverse complement strand
AAAAAAAAAAAAAAAGGCAAATCAGGACAGCAAGATGGCTCATCAAGTAAAGGAGCTCACTGTCAAAGCTGCTGACCTGAGTTCAATCCCCAGAACCCATATGGTGGGAGGACAGAACTGACTCCTACAAGTTGTCCTCTGACCTCCACACGTGCACCATGTCAGGTGCACACATGCCAAATAAATAAATAAATGTAAAAGAATTTAGAGACAAACCTACATGCATGTGCACACATGAACATGTATATGCATGCATACATACCTGCACACATGTGCATGCACACACAAACACATACACATACAGGCAAAACCCAAAAGCAGATC
>NW_008424844.1:0-324 GCF_000622305.1 Nannospalax galili | reverse complement strand
CCTGCTAGCTCCCGGTCCCTGAGGGGTTAAACCAGTCTGTGCTGAGGGAGCAGCTCCTGCCACACCCTTCAGCCACACTATCCCACTCTTTGGGGGGCAAGTTCACTCACTTCATAGCATTGCAGCTGATTTACTGGGGTAAGCAATAAAGCAAATGGAGTGAGAGCAGGTCTCGGCCCAGTTCACAGTTTTGTTTTGTTTGTTTTTCTTAAAGGGATGCTCAACTAACTTATATATCTGATTTAAAAAGCTCAGTAGCCTGCCCTGGTGGTGTGTAAATATAAGCAATGTTTTCCTGAGCCCAAGGGCTGGTTTCCACTGACA
>NW_008424843.1:0-324 GCF_000622305.1 Nannospalax galili | reverse complement strand
CTCAGTGGTAGAGCTCCTGCCTAGAATCCCCCAGTGAGGGGCTGGCGTTGTAGTTCAGTGGTAGAGCACCTGCCTAGAATCCCCCAATGAGGGCTGTTATATGACTCAGCAGCTGAGCCCTAGCCTAGAGTGTTACGGCCTTTCAGCACTGGAAAGACCAACAACTAAACCAAATCTAACATAAACAAACCCAGGGCACCTCCTGGTCTATTGCCTTGTCTGTCCTTCTGTCTCTCTTCTTGTCTCTGAATCTATCTCAGGGGTTTGTCTGGTCAGATAAGCTATTTTACCCAAGCAGCCTGGACATTCTCCCTTCCCCAAGTA
>NW_008424842.1:0-323 GCF_000622305.1 Nannospalax galili | reverse complement strand
TGCCCAGAAACATCACCCAGCACCGGAAGAGTGGAGGGGCAGCCAAAGCTGGCAGCGGCTGCAGTTGACCAAGATGCTTTCCCACACAGCAGGGAGCCTGTACTTATGACGAGGCTGCTTCCTCATGGCATTCTCACAGTATTCTGCAAGACAGGGATTATCAGAGCCACTGTTTTCAGCGCCCCTCTCTTTAACTGAGGATGCAGCCTGGACTTAAAAGTTTTAGGCTCATCTCACCCTAGGGCCTGGTTTCCTGGTTTCCTCCAATAGGGATTTAGTTTTATTCTTCTACAAGTGGAGATCCAGTTTTGTCAGCACCATTT
>NW_008424841.1:0-324 GCF_000622305.1 Nannospalax galili | reverse complement strand
TGTCTGTTATTTGATTAAATATAATCTTGTTTTTATGTTTTATTTTTTAAAGCCTGGAAGGAGCAGATTCTGGGGTCAGGGAAAACATTTTAATATTACAACTATTACATTAAGTGATTTCGGGCAAGTTACCTAATGGCCTGAGCCTCCATTTTCTCATCTACAGCTTGGGAATAAGGGGGTTGATAAGGTTCAGTGGATTCAGTGAGGATGTGCCTGGACATTCTAGGACACAGCAAAATCTCTGACTTAACAGAGGAAAGAGCAAAAGGCATTGCTTTATTCTACAGATACCATGATTCTATGCTTCCTTTTAGTTCCTGA
>NW_008424840.1:0-324 GCF_000622305.1 Nannospalax galili | reverse complement strand
TCTGGTAGGGTGTTCAGGTTATTATGACAGAGATTCATAAACTGGATTGGTACCCTTAAGCTATATGCCCAAGGAGTCTTATTTTTCCTATCTAGCATGTGAGGATACAGAAAAAAGGTAGTAACCCATAAAGCAAGGAGAAAGAGGCGTTCAGCAGGCACTGGATAGACCAGAGCTATAATATTGTTTATCCTAGTCCTCAGAAGTGTGAGAATTAAATTTCAACCATAACCAGTTAATTGTCTTAGTTCATTTATGCTACTATAACAAAAAACCTGAGAGTAGATAATTTATAAAGAACAGAGAATTATCTTATAAATTTTG
>NW_008424839.1:0-316 GCF_000622305.1 Nannospalax galili | reverse complement strand
TCTTTTCAAATATATCCACTTAGTATAGTAAATGTCCTCTTAGCACTGCTTCAAATGTGCCACAAAAATTGATATGATGTATCTTCTTTTACATTCAGTTCTATATTTATTTTATTTTCCTTAAGATTATTTGGTTGGTCTTTGGATTACTTAGAAGTATATTTATTACCTTTCAACTGTTTTATTTCCATTCACCTGTTACTGATTCTGGAGTGATCCAACAAGTCAAAGAAAAGATTCTGAGTTCAATTATTTTAAATTAGCTGAAGCTGAAGGGTGGTGTGTGTGTGTGTGTGTGTGTGTGTGTGTGTGTGTG
>NW_008424838.1:0-324 GCF_000622305.1 Nannospalax galili | reverse complement strand
TGTGTCTGTGTCTCTGTGTGTATGCGTGTCTGTGTGTGTCTGTGTGCCTCTGTGTATGTCTGTGTCTCTATGTCTGTGTCTGTGTGTGTGCCTCTATGTGTGTCTGTGTCTCTGTGTCTGTGTTTGTATATCTGTCTCTGTGTGTCTGTATGTGTGTCTGTGTCTGTATCTGTGTGCCTGTGTCTGCATTTCTGTGTCTGTGTCTGTCTCTATGTATGTGTGTATGTGTGTCTATGTGTCCATGTCTCTATCTGTGTGCCTGTCTGTGTCTGTGTGTCTGTGCATCTGTGTGTGTGTGTCTTTGTGTGTGTCTCTGTCTATTGT
>NW_008424837.1:0-323 GCF_000622305.1 Nannospalax galili | reverse complement strand
TTCCTGAAGTCTTAGTGATGACAGTTAAATGATGAACCAAATGAAAAGATTAAAAGAGAAATCTGGAAGGAGCTGGAGAGATGGCTCAGAGGCTAGCAGCACTGGCTGCTTTTGCAGAGGACTTGAGTTCAGCTGCCAGGTGTGGTTGCTCACGCCTTTAATATCAACACTTGGTAGGCAAAGGCAAGCAGATCTCCAGACCAACCTAGTCTACATAGTGAGTTCCAGATGGACTGGGGCTAGGGAGACCCTGTCAAAATAATTAATTAATTAATTAATTAATTAATTATTAAATAAATGAATGAATAAAACAGCTGCCCTCC
>NW_008424836.1:0-324 GCF_000622305.1 Nannospalax galili | reverse complement strand
GCTCAAGGCCAACTATCATTGCAGACACACAGTTTTTCTCCTGTTAGGTCATAGTAGCCATGGTCTGGACTGCCACAATTGGCTTTACAGTAAGGAATATCACATCCTTCCCCCTTCCAGTATCTATCACAGTCACAATACACTTGACTTACAACAGAGACACTGGTTGCATGCTTTCCATGACCAGAGCAATTGTCAGGGCAAGAATTGATTAAATAAAAATGTTAAAACCTGTTAGATTATATGCAGCATCACTGAAAAAGCGTAATAGTGCATAGCCAGATGTAACAACTTCAGGCACAGTTTCATTTCCCCTTACTTCAG
>NW_008424835.1:0-324 GCF_000622305.1 Nannospalax galili | reverse complement strand
AGTTATGCTTCAAACAGATCCTGTGTGAAAAGTGCTAACGTTTCCCTCTCCCAAGCACGACCTTATATCTTGTTTTCATATGCACACAGCATTGCATTTCATCACTGTGAAACCAATGCCACTTTAACTTGTTTCTGTAGTTTTCAACATTCTAAGTTCATTGGCATTTTTTGCCTTGATATTCCTCCTATGACTAATCTTTACCTTCTCACCTAACCACATGATAGTTAAGGCTGAAGTGATTTAATACAAGACTAAGTTCAAAGGCGTTAATGACCATCAACACAAAAACTCAATCCAGGTTTGACAACCTAAGCCATGAAC
>NW_008424834.1:0-324 GCF_000622305.1 Nannospalax galili | reverse complement strand
CTTTTGGAGCACTCACAGCTCAGAAGTGTGCAGTGGTTCCTGGCACCGTCTTTGTCCCCCAGATCTCCAACCCCTGGCCAGGGAGAGTTGTAGCTCCCTTCCTTGTTGCCTTCTGAACTCCATAAGGGGACCGAGGAGCTCTGTGTACAGACAGTGGGGGCAGAACAGAGAACTTGCACTCAGAGCCCATCTTGGTTCCATGACCTTGGTTATCAGTTATCATTTGAGTTCTGGCTCAGATGCTCAAGCTTGGACTCTTAGTATGAGTCGGGTTCAGCTCTAATGCATTTAGCGGGTACTTGTTACCATTGCTCTTCCCCTCTT
>NW_008424833.1:0-323 GCF_000622305.1 Nannospalax galili | reverse complement strand
ATTAGAATCCAAAATCTGTTTGGTTAGGTGGGAAATAGAATCGAGACCACCTCAGAAGTTGAATATTTCTGTGTGTCTTGGACTCATTCCAAAACATAAGTTTGGGAGCTAGATTTAATCTTAAATGTTAAATACAGTATGTAGGAACTGAAACAAATTCACACTAGACTTCATGGTAGAGAGGAAGAGAGTGATGCTGTGAAAATGTAAATCTCACAATGGTTTCTGTGTGATTGCTTCTGAAGTGCGGGATGCATGGTTTGATACTGAATTCAGTGTCAATCTCTGATGTCTCAATTTCTGACACACTGAACACAGTAGAA
>NW_008424832.1:0-323 GCF_000622305.1 Nannospalax galili | reverse complement strand
GGCTGGAGAGATGGCTCAGTGGTTAAAAGCACTGGCTGCTCTACCAGAGGACCTGAGTTTGGTTTCCAGCATCTCCATCAGGTGTTTCACAACCACTTCCAGGGGATCTGATGCTCTTTTCTGACCTCTGTGGGCACCTGCACACATGTGGCACACACATGCACATAGAAAAAAGTAAATGGAAATCCCAGAAGGGGGTTGAGCATGATTTTTATGGCTAGGTGGAGTATTGACATCAGGGAAAGTCAGGACCCAGCCCTTGAAGTGACATGCAAATGATGCCGTATAAACATGGCCCCATCAAAATGGGTGTTATTAGAAAG
>NW_008424831.1:0-323 GCF_000622305.1 Nannospalax galili | reverse complement strand
GAAAGAAAGAAAGAAAGAAAGAAAGAAAGAGAAAGAAGGAAAGAAAGAAAAAGAATCAGGCATGGTAGAGCATTCAGTGGAACAATATTGAGTGACCTGGATTACACAGTAAGTTCAGGCCATCCTGTGCTGCAGAATGAGATCCTGTCTCCAGAAAGGATAGTTTCCTGTTTTCTTACCCACAGATAAGGAAAGGGACAAGCTGATCGAGGCTGGCCTGTGTCCTTGCTGTCGCCACACATCAGCTTTGGGTTTCACACTGTCACACTCAGTTTGCTATGGCAGATTCCTTCTGTGGTCTCCCCATCTGAGCATAAATGCTC
>NW_008424830.1:0-323 GCF_000622305.1 Nannospalax galili | reverse complement strand
GAAAGAGGCTGGTGGGTGTTGCAGGACCAGGGAAGTAGAGGGAAGTGAGGGTAGGGCCAGGTCCAGAAGCAGTGCTCCTGGAGCCCAAGCTAGGCACCAAGCTGGCCTGGGCAAAAAGGATCAGGAAGCAGCACCGGTTTCCCAGGTGTCTGGGGATCACTACCAAGAATGGCGCGGGGACCAAGACCAGGAATGGCGCAGGGCCCAAACTAGGAGTAGAGAACAGCGGCAGAGATGGAAGGGTGAACGCGGCTCGGGGAGTCGAGGCACGGTGGGCTGCGCGATAGACTTACCCCAAGAGAGGCCTGAGGGCAGGAGAGCAG
>NW_008424829.1:0-323 GCF_000622305.1 Nannospalax galili | reverse complement strand
CTGCACATCACCACTCCTCATGCTATTGAAGGAGTTCTTAAGCAGCCATGGGACTGCTGGTTGAGCAATGCCTGAATAACCCATTATCAAAGCTTACTTCTTAACCCCTCGAGAATTTGGTTCCTCACAAACACCGACCTTAACCCAGCCACCCTGCTGCCCGACCCCAACTTGGATGTGCCCCTGCACAATTGTGTGAAGATCCTGAGCTGGGTACATGGGCTCAGAAATGACCTGACCGATCGACCACTCTCAGATGCAGAAGCTGCTTTGTTCACCGACAGTAGCAGTTTCATGAAGGATGGGCAGAGGTATGCAGGGGC
>NW_008424828.1:0-323 GCF_000622305.1 Nannospalax galili | reverse complement strand
CCAGGGCATCAGTAAGTCTGTCCATAAACTGAGCTGGGTTTTCAGTAAAGCCCTGAGTAATCAACCTAAGCATCTCAAAGTTAACTACTTTAGGGGGTGAAGCTCTCTGAAGACCTATCAGGAGGCAAGTGATCATTTTGTCCCTGGCTGCTCTACCTGGGGAAGGTCCTGCCTGATCTCCCAGTGGGTATTGGTAATTCCACCCAGGGTCCTGAAGGGGAACTGCCTTGATACCAAGGCAGTGAGCTTGGTTAGTGGAATGAAGCTCATTCACATATTCTTGTGCTGCTGTCCAGACCCTATGTCTCTCATCAGGGGTGAGG
>NW_008424827.1:0-323 GCF_000622305.1 Nannospalax galili | reverse complement strand
ATTCGCCCTGCTACCCTCTCGTATCCCACCTCTCCCTCTTCTCAGCTAATTTGTACTTTGATGTCTCTTGTTCTCTTTTATTTTTGACTGAGTTTAAGGTTACTTGTATGAACATGGCTGGGAGTTATTTGCTAAAGCAAGGGCAGCTCATCGGTGTGGCATGCCATGATGCTGCCTCCCCTGGTACTATTATGAATAAGCAAATTTATATAGTAAATACTTTATACATGGAAATACAACTAAAATAATGCTTACGTGTATGGCTTATCTAAACCAATTTATAGGCATTACAGATCTTGAGGCCATGCAGATAGAAAATCAAG
>NW_008424826.1:0-323 GCF_000622305.1 Nannospalax galili | reverse complement strand
CAGCAAAAAGCTGTCACCTCCTTGTGGTGCTGAAGTGTAGAACCCAGGACTTACTGAGCATGCGTGCTCCAGCCCCGCTCCCTCCCCAGCATCCAGCGTCCCGTCACTGGCTCCGCCCCCTGCAGGCGTACCACGTCACAGCGCGTCCGACCTACAGCGACCCCGGAAGTGGGTCGGGGGCTTGGCTTCTGCCCGGCCGCGGAGCCCGAGTGGGCGCTGGGTTTCGCCAGGCGAGTCGCTCCGGTGGCGGAGCCCACGTCGTGGGGCCCAGAATGCTGAACGTCCCTTCGCAGGCTTTCCCGGCCCCCGGCTCGCAGCAGCGC
>NW_008424825.1:0-323 GCF_000622305.1 Nannospalax galili | reverse complement strand
TTCTTTTTGTCCAAGGAAGCAGCTTCCAGGTATGTGAGATACTCCATGTCCATAATGAGGACAAAGAAGATGGTAGTTTGGGGTTATGTTGGCTTGTTACTTGGGCCATGTCACTTTACATGCCCCATATTGGAATAAGCCAGCTCAGTGGTCTTGGAAAGCTAATGGCAGTGTGGATCTTTGTGATCCTGTTTTTTTTTCTCTAATTTTTAATTGAGTTTTTGTGTATTTCACACAGAAAATCATCTTTATTCCCCCTTCCCCTTTGGCACCTTCCATAGCCCCCCACTGGAGTTCATACATTTTGTCATTTGTGTTAAGGC
>NW_008424824.1:0-323 GCF_000622305.1 Nannospalax galili | reverse complement strand
TGCTACCGCCTCAGCACTGCCATCCTCCTATCCACAGGAGGCATAGGTGTACTCTGCTGTAATCTTGTCAGCCCTCTGCTTAGGACTTGGCAGTATCTTCAAAGTACCCATCTCCTGTGATTGGAAACCTGGACCTCCATGGTGAAATAGCCTTCATATTCAAAACGTGTTTTTTGTTTTTG
This sequence comes from Nannospalax galili, assembly GCF_000622305.1. Classification (NCBI taxonomy): domain Eukaryota; kingdom Metazoa; phylum Chordata; class Mammalia; order Rodentia; family Spalacidae; genus Nannospalax; species Nannospalax galili. Next base: position 141 of record NW_008424824.1, on the reverse strand, counting down.
TTCTATGTGTATGGGTATATTGTTTGCATGTATGTAAGTGTACCAGTGTTCTGCCATGCCTGAAGAGGTCAGAAGAAAGTGTCCAATCCCTTGGAACTGGAGTACAGACGGTTTTTAGCTGCCACGTGGATGCTGGAAACT
>NW_008424823.1:0-323 GCF_000622305.1 Nannospalax galili | reverse complement strand
ATGTTCTCTGTGAGCCATAGATTATTCTAGCTAGGTAAAGCGAATAGTAAACAATCATGTCCACTGTCTTGGAGCCAATCCAGAAGTCATTTTGGATCCACGTGAATTCTCCTGGATTCTTACAAACATCATAGACGACTTCTGCAGTACATGTTCTTTTCCTTACAGTTTAAAATTCTGTAGTTCTGTTTTAGGCTGAGAAACTTGTAGGGAATCCTTAAGAAATGTTTGATGTCCTTTGGCATAGAACCCAGAAGAGATATTGCATGAAACTCACTGTGTTCATGTGTCTAAGAGGGATTTGGATGATGCCTGCCAAGCAT
>NW_008424822.1:0-323 GCF_000622305.1 Nannospalax galili | reverse complement strand
ACAGGCCATGGGAGAAAGCCTAATACAACTATTTTGCTAAATAGATATAGTATTGAACTGTTTGATAATGACTTTTTAGACCCATAGATATATGAATCTCTCAAGCTTCAGCAGAGGGTATTCCTTATACAGCAGATGGTGACTAACACAGAGAACCAGGGGTTGTAGGCTGCTTATCCCTGAAAAGGACACATATACCAAACTTCTGCCTCTAGAGGCTCAGGGATCCTTGTAGAAGAGGAGGCAGGAAGATTGCTTTCACTTTGCACTGTTGGCAGTACCAATAATGTATATATACAGTATGTCAGGACACACCCATTTCT
>NW_008424821.1:0-323 GCF_000622305.1 Nannospalax galili | reverse complement strand
TTCCTAAGGTGGAAAGTGCGATCTGTAGAGGAGTGCAGTAAACTTGCTGTGTGGTCTCCATACAGAGGTAGTATTGCGGTGGTTTTGTCTGGGCCCACTCTGCCTCTGGCCTTTCTCTCCATGAAACCTCCATAGAAGACAGATGAGATTCCGCTTTCCCTTTATCACCCTCTCTGGCACCTTCCAGCTCAGGATACAGGCTGTGATAGACAGCTGTGGAGGTTGGGGCAGGCACTAAGGGAGGGGTGAGCGGCACTGTATTAGTTACTATCCTGTTGCTGTGATAGAAACACTGACCAAAGCAACTTATAAAAGGAAGAGCT
>NW_008424820.1:0-323 GCF_000622305.1 Nannospalax galili | reverse complement strand
ATTTTTAAGGTGCTGTGCTATGTGTGTCTAATCTGAATAATTGATAATAAAGGAAATTTTTGTTTACTACAGCAGTCCCAAAGAAATTATAAAGTTCAGCAAAATGACTAGATGACAGGACAACTTGATGTAACCTGACTGTGACAGAGTTCCTCATATTTCATATTGTAGACCTTAGACCCTGGGATATTTCTTAGTTCACATACTATTTGCCTCACTTGTATGATGATATCTTCATGGCTTATAGGGGATATTAGAATCTGATCATATCTACTGACTAGATTTCAAAGTGAAGGAAAGTGCTATTTTTTCAAGATAGCTGG
>NW_008424819.1:0-323 GCF_000622305.1 Nannospalax galili | reverse complement strand
GAACCAATGAATTTATTGAGCTTACATACTGAGATAACTGAGGGGTTGCCGAGGTATGTGTATGACCTGAGGGTGTGCACACTGGAAAGCCGTTACCCAGCATGGGTCATGCCTTCTCTACCTGGCCTTCTCCAGATTGTATGCTTTAGCCCTCCCCAAAGTGAGGAGGCCATGTGCTTAGGGTCAATTACAGTTGGCTGGGAAGAGTGGCTGGATAATGCGGTAAGGGTCCGATGACCCTGCTTGGCCCTCCTTTAATGAATGTGCACAATTGTCAACAAGCCCAATTGTGATGATGTTTAGTGATCAGGCTCAGCTGAAGT
>NW_008424818.1:0-323 GCF_000622305.1 Nannospalax galili | reverse complement strand
TTTGAATTTCTGTCTTGAGAACAGAGTCACCACTTGTTATCTGTTCCTGACTGGTTCCTGACGTTCTTTTGGGCATCAAAATCTGTGGATGTGCAAAGGAATCCCATATAAATGGCGTATTTCCAAGCCATCAGTACATAGCTTCCTGTATTATTTGCACTCTCCTGGTTACTTACAACATCAAATATAACGTAAAGCTATGCAGACAGTTGTTACATTGCATTATTTAGGGAATAATGGCAAGAAAGATATACATGTTCATTCAATACAGGCACAATTTATTTATTGTTTTGCATTTTTCTAGTTTTTTATTTTATTTATTT
>NW_008424817.1:0-323 GCF_000622305.1 Nannospalax galili | reverse complement strand
TACCTTTTTGTTTTGTATGTTTTCAGATGGGGTCTCTTGAAACCCAGGTTAGTCTCACACTCACTATGTTGCTGAGGCTAGCTTTGAACTCCTGATCCTCCTGCCTCCAAGCATTGCTAATATAAGCATGTGTGACCACACTTCTGTCTATGTTAGAGGGAGATTTTCATAGGGCTTCTCTACTGTTATTATGCATGCCAAGAAGCCCCATGATCTGTCTTCTGCAAGGTGGAGAATGCAGAAATTCCATGGTGAAAAATTCAATGTGATCTCAAATGTTTGGTGTAAGTCCTGGTCTGAGTCTGCAGGCCTGAAAACTAAGA
>NW_008424816.1:0-323 GCF_000622305.1 Nannospalax galili | reverse complement strand
TTTTCCAAAGCATGCAAAGGCCCCACCTGAATCTAGAACAATCCAACTCCACATGGAAACTTCCGAGAACTGAACATCATCATGTCTAATTTTACAAATCTTGCAGCATTCTAACCTCTCACTGAGAGGTAAGTAATGCAAGAAAAACTTGTAATGAAATGAACTATTAAAGAATTATGTTGACCAGACTTTCTGTCACTGTAATATAACACCCAACATAAACAATTTAAGGGCAGAAGGATTTAATTCGGCTCTGGGTTTTAAAGGTTTCGGCCCATGGGTGGTTGGTGCCACTGTTGTGGGTCTGAGGAGAGGCCAAACCT
>NW_008424815.1:0-323 GCF_000622305.1 Nannospalax galili | reverse complement strand
GAAATTTTACTGAATTTTATTTATTTATTTCTGAAGTAAGGCTGTCTTTGGGTTGCAAAGGAGGCATATAAACAAATTCAAGGACAAAACCCACAGAAATTGTCTCAATTGAAGCTGAAAACCCTTTCGACAAAGTCCACCTTGCCTTCATAGTAGAAGTCCTGGAGACAGACCGTGTCTTAAAATAATAAAGGCTCCATACAGGAAACCTAGAGCCAACATTATATGAGATGGAGACAAAGTGAGGGCGTTTCCTCTACAATCAGGAGTGCGGCAGGGATGCCGATCCTCTGCTCTCATATGAGATAAAGTGTGTGAAGGAC
>NW_008424814.1:0-323 GCF_000622305.1 Nannospalax galili | reverse complement strand
GAGTTTTTGACTTAATCTCTGCCACACTGAGGAGTTAACTCTTGATGAAATATGGTAAGGAAGGACATTTGGAACTTCCCTGAGCCCCTGCTCATACCCCATGCTGATCGTGCTGGGGATGCACTTCTTGTTCCCAGGCTCTACTGCCCAGCAATGCATTTGTCATAGAGCTAATGAAACTGAAGCTTAGGGACCCTCACTTCCATCACCCTTCCAAAGCTTTAAAAGAGGTTCTGACATGCGTTCACCTAACCAAACAGTCATTCCTACAGCTTACTTTCAGGAATATTCTTACTGCTGTTCTGAACACATGGTAGACATTT
>NW_008424813.1:0-323 GCF_000622305.1 Nannospalax galili | reverse complement strand
TAATGATAAAATATTTGTTGAGAATCCCATAGCTATATATAAGTATACAATCATTATTGGCATTTTAAAAGAAATGCATAAAAATATAAAATTCTTTAAATCACAGAAAAATAGCCAAGGAAGAGGGAGCAAGAGAACTTCACAAACTGACAGGAAGCATTAACAAATGTCAAGATTAAATTAACAAGAATAAGTAACTATAGATAAATATATATGGGAAGACTTCGTGACTTTTCTTGTAATTTTTTATTGAATTTTTGTATATTTCATACAGAGCATCTTAATCATCCTTATACCCCATTCCCCACTGGCATCCTTCCATA
>NW_008424812.1:0-323 GCF_000622305.1 Nannospalax galili | reverse complement strand
GAAGCAAGACAGATATCCAGAATGGACATCCAGACCAGGTAATGGGCCCCAAGTTAGACAGGTGGAAGCCTGGGCATGGGCTGATCCCTTGGAGGATGATGCATACAAAGCCTTAACGTGATTTCAAGATTACACTGGCCTCCAGTCAGGGATTAAGGGGACCACAACTAAACCTCTATGTAATTCCGAGGTGCTGGCCACATTTAAGGTAAAACAGGAAACAGGAATCAGGGAGCAAACTGGGCCACAATTAAACCTTGATGTGATTCCAGTGTTTGGCCCCATTTTAGGCAGGACAGGAATTTAGTGGGAATAACTAGGGA
>NW_008424811.1:0-323 GCF_000622305.1 Nannospalax galili | reverse complement strand
GTGGTTAAAGCAGGCTCAGAAGTGACAAAACTCATGAGAATAGGACACTGTGAGTTGCGCAGCTGTAGATGGATCCTCAACCCCCCTCCATCCGAGGTTCAGGGAACACTACACAAGAGTAGGTGGAAAGAATGGAAGAGCTAGCAATGGGGAGGGGACTCTGAAATGCTGAACATGACGAGGCTGATGAACACATTAACCCACAGCAGCTGTGGTTGCCCATGCAACATCAAGCAAGTCAAAATTCCATCACAGGCAGAAGAAGAGGTCCTGAGGTCCCACCCCTAGCTGAGGAGCTCTTGGCAATTGATGGGTGCTGAGAG
>NW_008424810.1:0-323 GCF_000622305.1 Nannospalax galili | reverse complement strand
ACAGAAGGAGCAGTCCTGTCACCTCCAGCTGATCCCATTTTTTTTTTCCATATTAACTCAGTGAGTTCCATCAAAGGCAACCAGAGCCAGGCATTTTCTTATTTCCATTGTGTGAGTATGGTTTCCCTTCTTAGCACTGGTTGCAGTTATACAGCATTATTCATATCGGTCCTTACATGTCTCAGATTAATGCTCCTGACCTCTCTCTTAACACAAATCATAGTCTCTAGTAAGTGCTCGCTGGACTTTTGAATGCTCTTTGGTAATTGTTGTATTGTATCATCACCAAATCTGTTCTAGTTCCTAAGAAAACCCAGATCCCT
>NW_008424809.1:0-323 GCF_000622305.1 Nannospalax galili | reverse complement strand
TATTTTCCTCATAGGAAGCAAAAGACCCCCCTGAACCTTAGCTGTTGTTGTTACAGACCGCCAGCCCTGCAGACTTACCATGCTGTCCGCTGACCCTGTGTGCTGTGCTCTTGTGCTTTTTCCTCTCATTCTTTCTAAGTTCCTGCACGCTACTATGGGAAAGGGGTAACTCTAAGCTGTAATTGAATCATACTCATGAAAACTATTTTCATATACTCTCTGCTTTTGGTATTGTCAATGTTAAATGGTCCTTAATAATAGATTGATTCTTGAAAAAAAGATTGATTCTGTATTTCCTTATTAAGAATAAATACTTCTTACCA
>NW_008424808.1:0-323 GCF_000622305.1 Nannospalax galili | reverse complement strand
ATTCTTAATTTTATCAATTGGCAGCTTTGTGAAATTAAGCATTCTGCAAGTGCAGTAGTGTTCAACAGGTTGAGACTATGCGGCTGGTTTCCAACTTCATATCTTCCTAAGCAAACATTTTAATTTTACCAGGTTAGACATGAGTTACTCTAATTCCCTTGTACATTCTTTCTGCAGGTGTTACACACTATTGCAGGCACCAAAGTGCAGGCAGTTGAATAAAGAATTTGAATGAAGCCTATGGCCAAAGTAGCTCTACTGCTTCATGTATGCATTTTCACAGCATCATGTTGACTTACACACCTTTGTGTATGTGTGTATAT
>NW_008424807.1:0-322 GCF_000622305.1 Nannospalax galili | reverse complement strand
GAGCAGAGGACGTGCTCTTGTCTCCTAAAGATAAGAATTTATTATATTTCTGATTATTTTCTTTTTCTACCCTTTGGATGCCAGAAAACTTACTTGTACTTTAAACATAGCAAACAACACTTATTTTGATACCCTCATGGGTTTACTTTCTGTTCTCATTATTATTATTCTATTGAAATTTAAAATATATGATTATTTAATTATATCCAGTGGTATGAACTGCCTCAAATTGTCTAAAAAAAAAAAAACAAAAACAAAAAAAACCCCGGGTTTGTTTTAATTAAGTTGTATATATTTGTGTGTGTGTGTGTGTGTGTGTGTG
>NW_008424806.1:0-319 GCF_000622305.1 Nannospalax galili | reverse complement strand
TGTGTGTGTGTGTGTGTGTGTGTGTGTGTGTGCATGTGGAGGCTGGACAACAACCTTGAGTGTCAGCCTTAGAAATATCATCCACCTCCATTGAGTCATGGCCTCTTAGTGGCCTAGAACTTGCAAAGCAGGTTTTACTGGCTGAGCCCCAGGTTACCCCTCTCTGCTTTTACATTGATTCTGGGACTCAAACTCAGGTCCTAATGCTTGCAAGGCAAGCACTTCACTGACTGAACCGTTTTTTTGTTTTTTGTTTTGTCTTTTTGAAACAGGGTCTCCCTGTAGCCCCAGCTGGCTTGGAACTCATTATGTAGACCAG
>NW_008424805.1:0-323 GCF_000622305.1 Nannospalax galili | reverse complement strand
TAGATGCTGGTCCTTCTTGGGTTCCACTAAGCATTTGTGCACTTCTCCGTAGTCAGGTCTTGAAAATGGCTCCGCCCCTCCTAAACACGCACCACCCATCCCCTCCACAGTTCCCAGGGCCTCTCCCAAGGGCTCGCTCTGGTCCACCAAGCAGCTAGAGGACTCAAGGACAGCGTGTTCTTTCACATGCACCCCACCTCCTCCGTCCCCACCTCCTCTGTCCAGGTGCTTGCTTCTCTGGAAGAAGAAGCAAGAGGGGCGGGGAAGAGGATTCGCCAGCTATCTGGAAGAGACCAGTCCTACCCACTGGGCCGCAGCATGGT
>NW_008424804.1:0-323 GCF_000622305.1 Nannospalax galili | reverse complement strand
TGCCCCTTTATTCTCTCCTCTACCTCGCAGGGAGCTAAGAGATCCAGGGCGCCCTTTGTGGTCTTCCTCAGAGTGCAGTTCTACGTGGAAAACGGGAGGGTTATGAGGTAACTACGCTGATACTGATGTCGAAGGTACTGCCTAGAAGGGCAACTACCTTTGAGTGTGTTCTGAAAAAGAAAAAGGCAGTGTATTAGCTGTTGGTGTCTGGGTTTTGAGGGGGTGCACATGTGTGTGTGGGGTGCATGTGCACACATGCATGTAGAGGCCAGAGGTTAACTTCAGGTGTCATTCCACAGGAGCCACTGGCTATTATTTATTTA
>NW_008424803.1:0-323 GCF_000622305.1 Nannospalax galili | reverse complement strand
TTTTTGACTTTGATCTCAGGACAGACTTCATTCTCGTAGTGTCTCTTTTCAATTGCCGTGTCCCTTGTCTAGTCTCTCTGGTTTGCTCCATCAGAACATGTCTTCTGTGTCCTCTCTTCCTACCCAACACCACATTCACATTCCCTACTTTAAGAAAATCAGTCAATTCGAATTTGTGCGCACTGCTTACGTTTTCTTCCTCCATAACCTGCGCAGTGCGTGGCACACAATACCCAGTGATAATGTGCAGTTCTCCCACAGGAGTCCTCCATAGACCTCTGCTTGTTTGAGAGCCTTGTACCCCACTTTCAAAACACCTGAAG
>NW_008424802.1:0-323 GCF_000622305.1 Nannospalax galili | reverse complement strand
TTTATTTTTTATGTGCTCTTTCTTTCTTTTGATTAATTGGCCTAATGATCTATCTTGTTTATTTTTTCAGAGAATCAAATCTTACATTCACTGATTCTTTGTATTGCTTTCTTTGCCTCTATTACATTGATTTCTGCTATGATTTTTGTTATTGTATCTCATCTGGTGGAGTTGGGTTTGGTTTGTTCTTGCCTTTACAGATTCATAAGCTGTGCCATTCAGTCATATATTTGTATTCTTTCTGATTTTTTAAAATCTTGACACTTAGATCTATAAACTGCTCTCTAAGGGGTGTTTCTAATGTATCTGGAGGTTTTGTTGTG
>NW_008424801.1:0-323 GCF_000622305.1 Nannospalax galili | reverse complement strand
GAAACAAAATATATATCTAGTCACAGTTTATTTGAGACTATTTAGTTTTTTATGCAAGTCTTATCTACACAGCACATGACAATTAAAGTACCAGACTGGTGGAACTAACCTTATTGGAGGTTAAATAGCCATAGTTTGAGGCGTAAACTAATGTGGTTGGAGGGACTTAAAGGACAGTTTTTGCCCCTTGCTCTCCAAGGTTAACTAAATTCCAGTGGACTACGGAACAACTCTCAAAATGTACTGTAACTGTGGTGAGTCACCTTTCCTCATGTTCAGGGAGGCCATAGAAACCCTATGAGATTGACTTGAACCAGTGTCCA
>NW_008424800.1:0-323 GCF_000622305.1 Nannospalax galili | reverse complement strand
GGACTCTATGCCGCCTGTGTCATCGCGTTGCACCAACTGACATCGCACCCTGTCTTCCCAATTTTCTTGGACTAGTTTTTGCTTGGACTCTGTTCGCATTTCCTATGGACTGTTTTTCACCTGGACTTTTCCGGTACCTTGGCTATGATGCACCACTACCCTCCTTGCTGGATGACTTGTCCCGTGATTTATGTGCCATTGTTCTGATCCTGTCTCTGTCTTCCCATTCCCCTATGTGGCCTTAGGTTGTTAGTTCCTTCCATTTCCTTTCACCATGTTGGGGTCCTTTTGTCTTGTGCTTGGAGGGGGGAATTAGGCCTACA
>NW_008424799.1:0-323 GCF_000622305.1 Nannospalax galili | reverse complement strand
GGCCCAGAGTTATTGATGGCGGGGATGGAGAAGGCAAATCTCTTATAATCTTTTGGGTGTAAGGGAATGGAGAAGAAACAGTCCTTGATATGAATGGATAGCAAGGGGGTGTCTGCAGTAATAGCTGAGATTGGGGGAGTCCACCTTGAGGGGAATCCCCAGATTTGCATGGTTTTGCTGATGGCCCTCAAGTCTTGTAATAAACACCATCCCCCAGAGCCTTTTTTATGGTAAAGACAGGAGTGCTCCAGGGGCTATGGGAAGGCTGAATATGTTCTAATTGTAATTGCTCCTCAACAAGCTTTTCAAGGGTTAATAATTTA
>NW_008424798.1:0-323 GCF_000622305.1 Nannospalax galili | reverse complement strand
GAAAGATCTGTATAATAAAAATTTTAAGACATTGAGGAAAGAAATTGAAAAGATACCCCAGAAGATGGAAAGATTTCCCATGCTCATGGATTGGTAGGATTAATACTGTGATGGCCATCCTACCAAAAGCAATCTACAGATTAAATGCAATACCCATTAAGATTACAACACAATTCTCAAATTTCACATGGAAACACAAAAACCCCCAGATAGCCAAAACAGTCCTTAACAATGGAAGAGCTAAATGCATGACTATCCCTGATTTCAAATTATACTACAGAACTATAGTAATAAAAAACATATAGTTCTGTAGTACAAAAAAA
>NW_008424797.1:0-323 GCF_000622305.1 Nannospalax galili | reverse complement strand
AGGCTCTGCTGCCTGACCTCAGTGCACCAATAAGAAAGGAGAGTCACTCAACGTGGCCACAGTGGTAAGAGGACGAAGATCCAGAGACAATACGTAAATCTCCAGGGTTCTGACCCCTAGTAGATCTCCAGGGTTCTGTCCATCAGTAGATCTCCAGGGTTCTGATGACCAGTAGATCTCCAGGGTTCTTATGCTGAAGTAGATCTCCAGGGTTCTGACCCCTAGTAGATCTCCAGGGTTCTTATGCTGAAGTAGATCTCCAGGGTTCTAAACCCCAAGTAGATCTCCAGGGTTCTGACCTCAAGTTGATCTCCAGGGTTCTG
>NW_008424796.1:0-323 GCF_000622305.1 Nannospalax galili | reverse complement strand
CCCTGTAGCCCCAGCTGGCCTGGAACTCACTATGTAGATCAGGCTGGCCCTCTATCTTACAGAGATCTACCTCTGCCTCGCAAGTGCTAGAATTAAAGACATGTGCCACCAAGCCAGGCTTAATAACTTTTTTAAATGAAAATTGAAAAGTAGTAATTGTTGAAAGGCTATACAAAAATTAGGATGCCCAAGCCTTGCTGGGTAAGGTTGTAAAACAATGAAGCAGTTGAGAACTTGGTAGTCAGCTCCTTAATGAGTTAGACAGAGTTACTAATATGACCTAGCAAGTTTACTCCTAGGCATATTTAATAAGTAATGAAAAG
>NW_008424795.1:0-323 GCF_000622305.1 Nannospalax galili | reverse complement strand
CTGGATTCTGTTCCCAGCATGGAGGTAGTATACTTCCTTATCTAATTGATACTGAGTTAGGTACAACATTGTCTTGGTCAATGAAATACTAACAGATATGATACAAGTAAATTCTAAAATGTACATAAATGATTGCACTTTAGAGGTCACTATGAAAAGAGTTTCCTCTGGGACATAGGAAGAACACTGGACTTCTATTTGTAACCTTAAGGATGCTGGTAGAAACCACCATCTAAGATACAGCTGCCCCTGCCTGCTGTACATAGCCAGCTCCAGGCCAGCTGTGGCTACATGGAGACTCTGTTTCCCTGTCTTAAAAAAAA
>NW_008424794.1:0-323 GCF_000622305.1 Nannospalax galili | reverse complement strand
ACCCAGGATGTTGCATATTATAGTCTCTACAATCAAGTCACACCTTTCTAGACAGTGTCAGGTTCCCAAGTGTGCTGGCTAGCTTCAGTTGTCAACCTGGCAGTCCTGCATGGAGGGAACCTCAAGTGAGAGATTTCCTCCATTGGACAGGTCTGTGGGGCATTTTCTTGATTGCTGAGTGAGGTGGGTGGGCCTTGCCCCTGGGCAGAAGGTCCTGTCTTGTATAGAAAATCAGGTGGAGTTTGGACCAGAGAAGCAAGTCAGTAGGCATCGTTCCTCCATGGTCTGTACTCCAGGTTCCTGCCCTGAGTTCCTGCTTCGGC
>NW_008424793.1:0-323 GCF_000622305.1 Nannospalax galili | reverse complement strand
CAGCAAAAAGCTGTCACCTCCTTGTGGTGCTGAAGTGTAGAACCCAGGACTAACTGAGCATGCGTGCCCCAGCCCCGCTCCCTCCCCAGCATCCAGCGTCCAGTCCCTGGCTCCGCCCCCTGCAGGCGTGCTACGTCATAGCGCGTCTGACCCCGGCGACCCCGGAAGTGGGTCGGGGGCTTGGCCTCTGCCCGGCCGCGGAGCTCGAGTGGGCGCTGGGGTTTCGCCAGGCGAGTCGCTCCGGTGGCGGAGCCCACGTCTTGGGGCCCAAGATGCTGAACGTCCCTTCGCAGGCTTTCCCGGCCCCCGGCTCGCAGCAGCGC
>NW_008424792.1:0-323 GCF_000622305.1 Nannospalax galili | reverse complement strand
TTCTGTCACTATGTTTCCTATGGATCTGGTCACACAATTTTGTCCAAGCGTGAGTGGTTGGAAAAACTACATAGATTACAATTACAAGTATAGCTGCTCTTATTATGATTGCTCTAAGACAACACATGATTGTTTGTAAAGGACACCTCCTTACACTGTGTCTTCTAATCTGGACAAGTGTAGGTCTCCTCTGCCTGTTGTGATCCAGACAGTGTTTCTTGTTCCTTCTGTAATGATTTTCCGCAGGCAGGAATGAGTTATTTTTCCTGTTTCTGTGGATGCAATTATATTGCCTAATTAGTGATCTATTCTCAGTGTAAGGA
>NW_008424791.1:0-323 GCF_000622305.1 Nannospalax galili | reverse complement strand
TTTTTTCCTTCCAGTAGCGTGCTTGGCACTTTCCAGCACTATCCAGTAGAGACGAGGCTTTTAAGTGCTCCAGCTTGATTTTTGTTTGTTCTATAGCCCATGTATGTGGTGTCATCAGCAACGGGGTCTTTTCATGAAGTTCTGGTTAGTAAACCAAGATCAGGGGCAATGGCAAGTATTGACTGAGGATCTGTGGGACCTCTGGTCACTAGCTTCAAGAGAGGGAGTCCATTCCTGGAACTGGGCTTTTGTTTTGTTAGCTTATGGTGTTTTGTAGGGACAATGTCCCCCTGTTATAAGGTAATTCCTTTTAATGTCTTTTT
>NW_008424790.1:0-323 GCF_000622305.1 Nannospalax galili | reverse complement strand
AATACACTCATACACATAAAATAAAAATAATAAATAAAATATCTTTTAAAAAGATCGTTAAGAAATAAAGTCATGGTTATAGTGTAAAACAGGAGTTTCCAAGCCAGCACAAAGAACTGAGCAAATCCAGGCCCGAATTCCCCACCATCCCCTAGTCAGTATATTTGAAGAATGTCTATTGGATTCATGATCTCTTATGTATCCTTTTAAAGAAAAATTGTTTTACAATTGTGGTAAAATGCTTATAAAATTTTACCTTCTTAAAAATTTTGAGCACATGGAGGTAATATGCAAATTCATGATATTGGGCAGCAACCCCCCCC
>NW_008424789.1:0-323 GCF_000622305.1 Nannospalax galili | reverse complement strand
GGAGGAGGGAGGTCACAGCTGGAGGAGGGAGGCAATGAAAGGCTCCAGGAGGCTGGGAGAAGCAGAGAGAACTCTGACTTCTTGCCAGAGCTCAGAGGAGGCTGGACATGGATGGATTTGGAAGCCACTCCTCGTCCAGGACCATGAGGAGGGCAGTGAGGGCACAGCCAGGTGAGAGATGGGTCCATCTCTCCACCACATCCGTCTCTCCACCACATTCACAAGGCTGCGTCTATACCATAACCTCTGCACTCCTCAGCCCTCACCTCTGTGGGCTCCATCCTTAGTCCCAGAAGATGAATGAATGAATGAATGAATGAATG
>NW_008424788.1:0-323 GCF_000622305.1 Nannospalax galili | reverse complement strand
TGTAGTTCTATCTGATTTATTTAATTTTATTGCTCTTAATCTATTTTGTAAGTGTGAATGGAATATTTTAAAATTTAAAAATTCACAATTTGCTACACTCTTATAATTCATTGTCACCAGGCTTGGTGGTGCACACCTGTACTCCCCACACTCAGGGAGCTGAGTCAGGAGGACAGTGAGTTTGAGGCCAGTCTGTACTATACAACAACACACACAGACACACAGAAAACCCCCACCATTAGATATCATGTCCTGTTTAATTTGAATTCTGTTTACCTTCCCAGGTTCAGCTTGTTTCTCTCCTACCTGCATTCTCTGTGCTG
>NW_008424787.1:0-323 GCF_000622305.1 Nannospalax galili | reverse complement strand
GGACTTAAAGCCCTCTCAACGAGAGGGAACTCATGGGTGGCACTGTAAACTCAGCCAAATACACACGGAAGGCGAGGACGTAGATCCTAGAGAAAGCCCTGTCTCTGCCATATCTCTAGACAAATGAAATTTCCTACTAATGCTAATTATGGATGCTTACATTTACAGACAAGCACACTGTATACCACTCTTCAAAGAAGCTTCTTTTTGCAACAGATGGAGGCTGTTACAGAATCCCACAAGTGGTCAGACATGCAGAATATATGCCTGAGAGATGCCCAGCCCTAGGTGACACATGTGAAGTTGAATGTCTACATGGAACA
>NW_008424786.1:0-323 GCF_000622305.1 Nannospalax galili | reverse complement strand
GTGAAAGTCCATGACTTGGTGGCAACCCTGCATTACACAGTGAAGTAGCAACATCTAAGTGTTTGGCTCAATTGGTAGCACTTGGCAGGACAGTATGGTACCAGGGATTGAATGAAGGGCCTCAGGCATGCTAGGCAAATGCTGTACCACCCTACAGCCCTCTATCTTCTGGTGGCCTGAAGGCGCACTTTCCGTGTAGAGTGGTGTGTAGAGCAAGATGGAACAGGATTTGTGTGTCAAATTATCTATTTTTAAATGTTTGGTCTTTTTGAACTGGGGTCTCCCTGTAGCCCCAGCTGGCCTGGAACTCACTATGCAGACCA
>NW_008424785.1:0-323 GCF_000622305.1 Nannospalax galili | reverse complement strand
TACTGACCTTACTTACAGAGATGACTGAGGGGTTGCTGAGGTGTATGAGTGATGTGGGGGTATGCACACTGCAAAGCCTTTACCCAGGATGGATCAAGCCTTTTCTTCTTAGCCTTCTCGAGATTATATACTTTAGCCCTCCCCAAATTCAGGAGAGCATGTGAGATTAGGGCTAAATTACATACAGTTGGTTGGAAAGGGTGGCTAGATACTCCAGTGAGGGTCCCCTGACCCTGTTTGTCCTCCTTTAATGAAGTAGCACAACTGTCAAAAAACCCAATTGTGATGATGTTTAGCAAGCAGGCACAGCTGAAGTCATGATG
>NW_008424784.1:0-323 GCF_000622305.1 Nannospalax galili | reverse complement strand
ATTGTCCCAGATCATAACAACTTACATAACTATAGAGTGGAGAATTCCTGAGGAGATGGAGTTTTTAGAAAGCACCAGCCTTCACCAGATGTCACAGATTTATATGTACATGCTTCAGTGTCTGTACTTATCTCTCTGTGGTGTCTCTCTTGTGCATGTCCTTGTGATCTATTTGAAGATGCAGTCAATCATAGGCCAAGGAACTCTCCTGGTTCTCTCATGGGATCCCATTCCCTCATATCCCTGTCAGTCATTACTTTCCTCTCCTACTGTGTAATTTTGTTTTTTCAGAATATAAATTTATATTTATATAAAGTTTATAA
>NW_008424783.1:0-323 GCF_000622305.1 Nannospalax galili | reverse complement strand
AGTCAGAACAGGGCAATTTTCAAATGTTCATATGAGAGTCCATCGGAATTTATTGACAAGGGCTTCCAAAAGCATCGGGTGTATGCATTTTATGTGTGCGTGTGTACATGTGTGCATGATGTATGTGTTGGTGTGTTGTGTGGGGATACACATGCACAGGTTAGGCGTGCATATTGTGCATGGGGGTGTACGTATGTGCAGGTTGTATGTGTGCATGTTGTGGGGATATATGTGTGCAGGTTGTATATGTGTGGGGTACACATGTGCAGGTCACCGCGTGTGCATGTTGTGTGTGCACGTGTTCAACTTCACACATCTCAGTC
>NW_008424782.1:0-323 GCF_000622305.1 Nannospalax galili | reverse complement strand
TGCTGCCAAATTTTGCATATAACTGAACTTTCAAATCTGCTAAGACCTGCTGGAATGATGCCATTCTGCACTCTAAAGCATCGATTCTTCTTGCAAAGTTTTCTTGGCTTCTTAGAACTAGCATGTCTTGGGTTTCTTCTTGGCAGTAGCTAATGAACACATCTCCAGTTTGCTTAAGGAATCATTAATCAGTCATGATCTCGAGCATGATGTCATCACGAGCATCTTCTGGATTCTGGAGCTCTTTCTTTGTCACTTCTATTCTTTAAGCTCCATGATTCTACTTGTGTTCCAGGCAAATTTGTTTATTTTTTGTTGATCTT
>NW_008424781.1:0-323 GCF_000622305.1 Nannospalax galili | reverse complement strand
CCTGAATTTTGATATTTAAATTAATTTTTCTTTGTGTCAGGATTGCCTATTAAGTAATTTATTCATTCTGCATTTCCTGAGGTATTCTGAAATTGAGGAGAATCAGACTACACCTCAAATATGCTACTTTGGTATAAGGGTTTTGAGTAGAAGGCAATTTGGAAACAATAGATGTAGGGTACACTCTCTCTCTTCCACTTATCTGCCTCTTTGCAAGTCATACCTTTTCCTCTGAGTAAAGTGTTCCTCTATACCAAGAAACAGAGACTCACTTTTCCCATCAAAGATGAGTGTTCTCACCAAGGTGAACCTGTACACATAGA
>NW_008424780.1:0-323 GCF_000622305.1 Nannospalax galili | reverse complement strand
GCTTCATCTTCTTCCATCAGGTATCGCATGTAGCGTGCCACGTTCTGACCCATGATGTGTTTCCGATGTACTTCTGCACTGAACTCCTTGCTTTCAGAGCCACAACCAGGGAATTGTTTGGTACTGTGAAGGATAGACAATCTTCCATCCACAGCTCCATTCAGGGACCCAAAAAATTGATTGCCAGTTGTAGTAAGGGCAAGACCTGCATCCAGATAGCAAGTGAAGACACCAGGCTGACCATCAGTGCTTTCCACATTGTATTCATCTCTGTCACCTCCACTTGGCCTTCATAGATCTTGTCCATGCCAAACCTATTGAGA
>NW_008424779.1:0-323 GCF_000622305.1 Nannospalax galili | reverse complement strand
CTGTGGGTGCTAAGCCAAGCACAAGCTCTAAACAGAAGGGTCAAGAAAATTCCACCCCCAAGGGGAGCTGGCCGTCCACTAGTGAAGAATGGGATCAGTACAATCAATACAGTGTACAGTTCTAACAAGGACCCTGGAGACAAATAGCAGATCTGCCAAGGAGAATAAAAACATATTCCAAGCAGTGATCTCATTTTCTTAAATTGCCACCAGCTCTCCTCCCTCTCCCACAGCTATTTCTTAGTTATATAGTATAGTAGGGCCATTGTAGCAGATCAGTCCTGTCCCCTTCTATACAGCTTACTGTTTTTACTCTCTTTTTT
>NW_008424778.1:0-323 GCF_000622305.1 Nannospalax galili | reverse complement strand
TGCAAGAGCAGTCAGTGCTCTTAACCACTGAGCCATCTCTCAAGCCCCAGGGTAAACTCCTTTCATCACCCTCCTGGGTTCTATGGAAGGGGCCTACACACAAATCAAATACCAAAAAACAGACTGATAAGGGAATTTCTACTTTAATGTGACATTTGGGATGTATAGGATGACTTTTAAGGGAGCTGGTAGAACCAGTTTTTCAACCATTTTAACAGAGTGAGAAATTGTGGATACAACAAGACAAAGGAAAGGACCAGGAACAGCAATTTGTGGGAAAGTGACTCTTCTCCTGGTTTGAGGAAGCTATCTTCCTCATGGGA
>NW_008424777.1:0-323 GCF_000622305.1 Nannospalax galili | reverse complement strand
CAGACCCAGAAAAGCCCTTCATCCTGTTCATAGATGAAAAGAAGGGAGTGGTTAAAAGAGTCCTGGCCCAGCAACTAGGCCCGTGGAAGAGACCTGTGGCCTACTAGTCCAAGCGGCTGGACCCAATGGCCTCTGGCTGGCCATCTTGTCTGCACATCTTGGCAGCCATCACCCTACTGGTGAAGGTAGGTGACAAGGTGACTTTTGGCCAGGACCTGAGGGTGACAGCCCTGCATACTGTGGAGGGGATCCTCAGGCACCCTCCAGGGAAGTGGATGACAAATGCCAGTCTCACCCACTACCAAGGGCTCCTGCTGGACTCT
>NW_008424776.1:0-323 GCF_000622305.1 Nannospalax galili | reverse complement strand
TGATGGCAAAATGAACATTGTGATTGAATAAAGGAGCATTGTGAAGTCATACTATAACATTTTGATGGCACATTGGAGCAAAATAATGGCTCATGTGGCCATACTGTTGGCACACTGAGCATTGTAATGTCACACTGGAGCACTGTGGTGTGATATTGGAGCATTGTGATGACACATTGGAGCATTGTGAATAGATATTTGAGCATTATGATGTCAAATTGGCAGCTTGTGAGGGGACACTGATCACTGTGTTTGCATATTGTGCATGGTGACAACACAATGAGTCATTGTAATGCCACAATGAGCATTGTGATGGCACAGTG
>NW_008424775.1:0-323 GCF_000622305.1 Nannospalax galili | reverse complement strand
GCCCACTATCCCAGCTGGTGTCACTGCCCTTTTAATGTCCTAGAGCTGAAATCATGAGATGCAGAACTTACTACCTAGGAATTCCAAAGGTATTAGATCCCTAGATGGCGAGGCCACGAGGGAAAAGAATGACACACAAATGTCACAATCTACACAGGGCTGTGCTCATGTTAAAGTGGAACTGAAGTAGAACACTTTGGCTCATTCATCCACACGGCTCAGCTGTCCACAGTCCCTTCTCCACTGTCTGTCACACATTCCTTGTCTTCAGTGGGTGCTCACTTGCCCGTGGTCCCTACCTGGAACAGTACCATTTTCATTGA
>NW_008424774.1:0-323 GCF_000622305.1 Nannospalax galili | reverse complement strand
GATTACCAAGAGCACAGTGAACAACAGAACATGTCTGTGGGGTTTTGAACCTGAAGAAACAAGGTAATAAGACTATCAACATCCAGGCAAAGGTGGTGCGACCTCTGAACAGGAGAGCCACGAGCTTCAAGGAATTACTCTCATTTAGGAATCATTTCTGTAAAGAAAACAGAGTAATAAGAACAGAGGGTTCAAAAGCAAAATCCTAACACTACTTTGGAAATAAAGAACAGAAAGAGCTGTTTAATATTAGTGACGAGAGCAGACGGTGGATGACAGAGGGTGAGCTATACTAGATACGACCAGATAACGACTAGTTCATT
>NW_008424773.1:0-323 GCF_000622305.1 Nannospalax galili | reverse complement strand
CCTCTGAGGAGAGCCCATGAGGCAAAGTGGGAACGCCTGGCCAAGGCCAGAGCAAGAGGGGGTCATGGTTGGCTCCTGTTACCCACTCTGCAGCCAGACCCAGGCTGAGCATGGCACCCACTTTCACTCTTTCTTCAAGATGAGGCTTTGGGCCTTCCTGCCTCCCAGGAGCTGATGCTAACGATGTGTTCCAGGACTGAGCTTTGTAGGTGGCAGGTGACCTCAGCTCCTGCACAGCTTGTCTCTGAGAATCCAGGGGCAGCAGGAACATGATGGGTATGGTGGACAGAGCCAGCCCTGGACCAGACAGGATGGGTAGGGAA
>NW_008424772.1:0-323 GCF_000622305.1 Nannospalax galili | reverse complement strand
AGAGGGAGAGTCAGTTTTAAGAATGTGATCCTTAATAGGTTGACTGCACTCCAGTGGGAGGACCCATACCCAAGAATGTTTGAGCAACACAAATTGGAATCAATGGACTTTAAAAAATAGACATAAAGTTAGGTGGGTTGGGAACTGAGGTGGATCTAGGAGGAGGTGAATATGATCAATTATGAAATTCTCAGAGTCAATAAAATATTATTTAAATAAAAAGAAGGTAAGAGGAAGAACCAGCAATATTTGCATTGCTTCTTTCCTTCATGCAGTATCCCAATAAATTATTTAGAAACTAAAAAAACGGTAAGATGGTCACA
>NW_008424771.1:0-323 GCF_000622305.1 Nannospalax galili | reverse complement strand
TTTTAATTTTATTTATTTATTAATTATTTTTACACCTAATTCCCAGATAGCACCCTCCCACAGCTTCCTACCCCCACAACAGCCCCTATACTTTGACATCCCTGCTATTGTCTGCTGTGTTGTCAGCACCCCAGCCATTGCCCACTACATGTCCTTCTGGTGACTCTAGTCAGCCTATCTAGAATTCTTTGTTTTAGGAAGGTCAGCTTTCCTCATCTAGTGTTAATCAGTTTTCAATATTCCTTTGGATAAGATTGGGTTCTTCTGTTCAGTTTCCCAGTTCTATGCTGGGTTACTGTCTGGGAATCCCTTTGGCCACCCTG
>NW_008424770.1:0-323 GCF_000622305.1 Nannospalax galili | reverse complement strand
TACGTGCCAGCCGGAGCCGAGGTTGTTCTTCCTCAGTCACGACACATTGTTGACACAGCTAAGATGATCAAATGCAGAGTGTGTAATTCTAAGGCAGAAGTTCATAGGACTGGGCACTTCCATTGCACATTGGAGAATGATTTATATTTGTAGAAATCCAGCATTCTACTTTTTAATACTCAAAATATTCAATTTATTCATTTTCGAGGTGTTTTTTTTTTTTAATTTGTTTTTTTTTCTGTTGTTTGGTAGGGTGGCTGATTTTTTTTAGTTTTTTTTTGTTCTGTTTTGTTTTGTTTTGAGACAGGAGGTCATGTAGCCAA
>NW_008424769.1:0-323 GCF_000622305.1 Nannospalax galili | reverse complement strand
CTGTTCCAAGCTCCACAGCAACAAACTCTGAGCACTCAATGGCTTTTTCAGATCAAAGTTCCGAATGATTCCACAATCCTCCTAAAAAAATACCATGGTCAGGTCTGTCGCAGCAATGCCCCACTGTCTGGTACCATTTCTGTCCTAGTTTGTTTCTTCATTGCTGTGAAATTGGGGAGGAAATGGTTTATTTGGCTTAAATATCTCAGGTCACAGTTCATCAGGGAGCACAGGGTAGGAACCCACTGCAGGAACCTGGAGGCAGGAGCTGAAGCACAGGCCATGGAGGATCAGTGCTTACTGGCTTGCTCCCCTGGCCCCTG
>NW_008424768.1:0-323 GCF_000622305.1 Nannospalax galili | reverse complement strand
GTCCAGCATCGAGGCCTGGGTGTCCAGGACCTCGTGTGGGGTCAAGACCACAGCTGGCCATCAAGGGAGGTGGGATGTCCATTCTTGAGAATCAGTCCTCCCAAGACTAGAAACTGCAAATAACAGAAATCTCCCCTGTCCCCAGCATAAGCCCAACACGGAGGCAAAGCCACTGCCATGCACAACTTGGGACCTCAGGGGTAGAAACAGGCAGATCCCCAGGGCTTACTGGCCAGATGGTCTAGCCAACTGGTAAGATTTCAAGTTCAGTGAGAGACTCTGTCTCAAAAACTAAGGTGGAGAGCAATAGAGGAAGACACCTG
>NW_008424767.1:0-323 GCF_000622305.1 Nannospalax galili | reverse complement strand
ATGTGCCATCACAATTTTATAATATGACTTCTCAATGTTCCATTGTGCCATTACAACTCAACTATATGCCATCACAATGCTCATTGTGCCAACATGATACAAAATTGTGTCATTACCGTGATCCATTGTGTCATCATGATGCTCAATATGCAAACACGGTGCTCAATGTCCCCTTACAATCCGCAAATTTGACTACACAATTCTCCATATTACCACCACAATGTTACACTAGGACTTCACAATGTTACATTGTGACATTACAATGCTCCAAGGTGCCAACACAGTCTCCCCATGTGCCATTATATTGCTCCAATGTGCCATCA
>NW_008424766.1:0-323 GCF_000622305.1 Nannospalax galili | reverse complement strand
ACATGAGGACAGCAAGGAATTAGGTGAAAGGGAGGGAAGAAGTAGAGGAAGTGGTTAAAGAGACTTCTGGAACAAGGAGTGCCCTCAAGGTGTTGGACCTGAGCAGGGTACGTGGGACACTTCTATAAAAGGGCCTGGTATAGGGAGCCAGAGTCCAAATGACTGAGGATCCATGCAGGAGAGGCAGCCAGGAGAGGAGGCAAAGCCCATGCAGGCAGGGGAGGCCATCTTCTTGGGCGGGGGGAAAGGCCAGGGCTGGAGGATTAGTTCAGGTAGGGAAACCAATTAAAGATATAAACACATCTAGCAATTGACATGTGAAC
>NW_008424765.1:0-323 GCF_000622305.1 Nannospalax galili | reverse complement strand
TTAAACACATGAACAGGGAGGGTATACCCCTGCTTCATAGTAAAGCAGATCATCTGAGTCAACTGTGGGTCTGACATGGTTCATGGACCTTAAAGAAGATCTTGGTTGGGTTTGACCTCAGTCTAGAGACTTGTTTCTTTCAATGAAGCTCTGGGGCTGGAGAGATGGCTCAGCGGTTAAGAGCAGTGGCTGCTCTTGCAGAAGACCCAGGTTCAGTTTCCAGGACCTACATGGAGGCTAACAACTGACTATAACTCCATTTCCATGTTGTGCACAGGCACAACATGGGTACACTACATACTTGTAGGCAAAATACACTTAAA
>NW_008424764.1:0-323 GCF_000622305.1 Nannospalax galili | reverse complement strand
TGTGCTTCTGTAATTGCTCTTCTATTACCAGTGGTGGAGGCAAGGAGAGTTTGTGATTGTTTAAAAATTTTTGCTTTGTGTTTTTGAGGGGGTCTCCTTGTAGCCCCAGTTGGCCTGGAACTTGCTATTGGAGATCAGGCTGACAGAGCTCACGAGATTGGCCTGCCTGTGCTTCCTGAATTTTGAGATTAAAAGTGTGTGCCACCATGCCTTGCTTTAAAATTGAAAGCATGTATCTCTGATTCTCGATTCCATTCTGGGTAACATTTCTAGGATTTAGCATAGTAAACTGTCCTCCGATATTCAAATTCCTTAGTTGATGC
>NW_008424763.1:0-323 GCF_000622305.1 Nannospalax galili | reverse complement strand
TCTGCCAACACTGTGGCCCCATGTGCCATTATATTGCTTCAATTTGTCATCACAATGTTACAGTATATATTCACAATGTTCCATTGTGCCATCACAATGGTCATTTTGCCATCACAATGTGCCATCATTTCATTACAATGATCAATTGTGATGTCACCATGCTCAGTATGCAAACACAGTGCTCAATATCCCCCCACAATCCCCCAATGTGACATGAAAAGCTCTAATGTGACATCACAATTCTTCAATCTGCCAAGACTATGGCCCCATGGGCCATTACATTGCTCCAATTTGTCATCACAATGTTACAATATATATTCACA
>NW_008424762.1:0-323 GCF_000622305.1 Nannospalax galili | reverse complement strand
TGCAATCTCCTAAATTCTGGGATTACAGGCATGTGTCATTGGTACAGGAGGATATTATTATTATGATCATTATTACTGTTATTATATGAAGTTACATAATGCTGTTTCCATTCAAGTACATATAGTGTACTTTGAACATATCCCCCTCACATCCAATCCCTCTCCTTTTCCCCCCAACTTCTGCCATTATTACCTTTTGATTCACAGACAGCTTTGTTTCTACTTTAATGTCATCAGTACAGATATGATGTTAAGTATCTATAATATCTAAGCCCCACAAATGAAAGAAAACATGCAATATTTGTCTTGCTGAGACTGACTAA
>NW_008424761.1:0-323 GCF_000622305.1 Nannospalax galili | reverse complement strand
AGGGAGGGAGGGAGGGAGGGAAAATATGCATGCCCAGGAAGGATAGAGCCTGAAAATTTTTCCCCAACTGACCCACTTTAGCACCTACAGACTGTGTCTAAAATTCTACACGACCACTCAAAACAAAGTGACCAGCTGAGGTTCAAACATTTAACCTGCCAGGGACATTTCATATGATAACCATCACAAGGCACTTCCTTGAAGCCCGCAGTTCAGCAAGTGTGATGAGAACACTAAAACCTTCTAATGCGCTTTAATGACAGTTAAAAACACACCCTAACGCAAAGCTTAACTTCGTCAGATGTGAAATGTGCGGTGCACCG
>NW_008424760.1:0-323 GCF_000622305.1 Nannospalax galili | reverse complement strand
TATCTAGTATCATAAACATAATGACTTCTTTGGGAAAAAATCTTCAGGCAACCTTACGGCTGATTAAAGAAGATTTAGCTCAAAGATCGTCAACTGAGATACAAATTCATTTCACAAGCAGCATCTACTTGGAGCCTTCTGGGTCACTGCTGCTGGATGCAGAGTGAGAACTGGTGTGAGCATGATGCCCAGGTTAGTTGCTGCTGTCTTTGTGCTAGGAGTCTTGCCTTCTGTCCAAGTCCATGAAGCTGGGGCATGCTCATCTATTAGCGTGCAAGTAGGCAAAATCCCAAGCCCTTTATAGTTCCTGACTCTTAGGTATT
>NW_008424759.1:0-323 GCF_000622305.1 Nannospalax galili | reverse complement strand
TTTTTCTGAAAGGCTCAGCAAATACCCAGATCTGAGAGGACTTTCCTTTATTTTTGACTTTGGTTTTCTTTATTTCCACATTAAAGAGAAACTAGCATGACTGTACTTTAATCTGCTGACATATCTGAAGGTTGTACACAATAGCCACAATTGGCCAGTTTCCATCAGAATCTCCCTCTCAGTGTTCTGATCCAAACATCTGCTCTCTGGGTGGAGACTGCTCTGGGAAGAGTGTCTCTGGCAGCCTTCTGCTGATGTACTCCCTAATACAATGAGCAGTATTTTGAGGTGCTGAAAAATTAAGGCCTGTAGAGTTGAAAAAA
>NW_008424758.1:0-323 GCF_000622305.1 Nannospalax galili | reverse complement strand
TCTCAGCTACTGTGAACATTAAACATAAAGAAGGGATCTATAGTAAGAGGGTAGTAACTAAGGGGAAAAAACGGTTTCAGAAAGATAATGCAGGTAAAAAGTAGCCTTACATATTTTGCATCTTGTTTCCTGAACCTTTTCCTTTCAAGTAAGAATATTGTCCAGACTATCCATTTTCTGATTTGTTATATAAACTTTTTTTCCTTACTAATATATTAATTATACAAAAGGTAAAATATTAAAAATTTTAAATGCATAGATTTTAGAAAACAGTAAACTTTATTTTCACCATGAGAAATAAAATACATTGCAACTATTGAAAT
>NW_008424757.1:0-323 GCF_000622305.1 Nannospalax galili | reverse complement strand
TCTTCATGTCTCTGTGACCAAATTATCTCACACAAAAAATTTAAGACAGATATGGATATTCTACTTTTCAATCCCTGAAACCAAAAGTGACCCTTTCCTCCTAAAGAAGTGCGATCTCTGAGCGGCCTTGGTTGCTTCCTCCACCATCACCCTGGGAGCAACCTCTCTCTCAGTATTCCTTGTGGTCAGACAAAAACATTGGCCAGAGATCACACGATGACTCAGCCTCCAAGTCATTCTAAATCAACTGTGACATGATGGTTGTAGAACACACCTCGTTTCAAATGACCAATGCTGGACAAGCCTGACCTCAACTGACAGGA
>NW_008424756.1:0-323 GCF_000622305.1 Nannospalax galili | reverse complement strand
ACTTCTGCAGAAGAGGTTGGCGGAAAGAATGTAAGAGCCAGAGGAAGGGGTTGTGTGTTACCTGTAAGTGTCCTCCATCTACTAGGCTGTCAAGCTATAGTCATACCTCCTTCCCACACTCATCAAGGAGTCAAAGGGGGAGTCATTTACTCCTCCCCTCCCACCCAATCAGTCGACTTTAGCTGCATGTGGGGGAGGGGCTAAGGATATATAAGCTGAGGACCCCATGAGGCACCTCTCTCACTATTTTGTGCATCTGTAGGGAAGTCACTGGATCTATATTTGAGTGTAGACTTTCCAGTGTAGCTGTAAATGGGGGGGGG
>NW_008424755.1:0-323 GCF_000622305.1 Nannospalax galili | reverse complement strand
TTTTTTTGCTTAGAAATAATGTGTCTGGTCCCTGGAGCCTGAGGACAAGAGGCGCCCAGCGTGCGTATTCAGTCACCTGTTCACAGGTGTCAAGGTGCCATACCGGTCACTCCGTGTTCAAGAAAAACACTTCTCCAAAGGTGAGGTGTGGCATTCAGATAACACCCAACAGACCATCTCAGGGCAAATAGCCCAGTGTGTTTAGTGCACCCACCTGCCAAGCAGCCACCTTGAGTGGCCTTCGGGCAACAGACTGGCAGAGCCACTCATCAGGAAGTTTCTGTAGCTGGTTACATAACTGAGGGTCTTATTCTTTTTTTTAA
>NW_008424754.1:0-323 GCF_000622305.1 Nannospalax galili | reverse complement strand
AATTGCTTGAATTTACCATGTTTTCATCAAGAAAGACCCTGTTGACTTCTCTGTATGACTAGGAACTCAATCCATCTACTCCCTTGTTCCTTAGCCTCCCCCTCAGTCCCACCACTTTATATTAGGTCTCTGTCCATAACTAGACTCCTGAATCCCCTCCACACTTGTCCCTGTAAGTCCCATAGCTCTCTGACAGCCCTGTTCATTGCCCTAAGCTAGACATTTCCCTTCACTAACTACTGTCAATTAAATGTTAATATTATGAGCCGGCATGGTGGCGCATGCCTATAGTCCCAGCATTTGGGAGGCAGAGGCAGGCAGAT
>NW_008424753.1:0-323 GCF_000622305.1 Nannospalax galili | reverse complement strand
ACAGTCAAAGAAAACACTGTGTGAATAAAGCAGTGTGCTGGATAGCTGTTGTGTCTACTTGACACACCTGGAATAGGGAGCCTCAACTGGAGAATTGCCTCCATTTGATTGGTCTGTGGCCATATCTGTGGAGTAACTTTCTTGATTGTTTCATGACATGGGAGGGCCCAGCCCACTGTGGGTTGAGCCATTCCTGGGCAGGTGGTCCTGTATTGTATAAAAAAGAAGTGTGGGCAGATGCCAGGGGAGAAAGCAAGTAAGAAGCACTCCTCCATGGCCAGTGCTCCTCCTGCCTTGGCCTCCCTGATGAACCCTGGGACAAT
>NW_008424752.1:0-323 GCF_000622305.1 Nannospalax galili | reverse complement strand
ACATTAAAATTTAAACTCTCATTGCAGAGATCTGGAAATCCCTTAGTCTGACATAAACATGTGCTGACCTTGTTACAAGGCAATGGAGACTATTAGAATCTCTTGTTTTTCTATGATCCCATTAAGAATCCAAGGTGAAAAACAAACCAAAAAATAAATTGCAAGAGGTTTAGGACATATGGTTACACATATCAGGGAACTCCTAGATATTGCTGGCACCAGTAATTTCCTGGGTATCACCATTTTGAAATAAGTTGAATTAAGATGGCAGCAAGGTCACACAGGCCACCATCATTTTGAAAATGCCTCTCTGCAAGATGGCA
>NW_008424751.1:0-323 GCF_000622305.1 Nannospalax galili | reverse complement strand
CACCAATGTGTCATCACAATGCTCAATGTGGCATCACAATGCCCCAATGATATATTGCTATGCTCCAATGGAACATCACAGTTCTCCAATATGTCAACGCAGTGCACCATTGTTACATCACAGTATACACTGTGCCCTCACAGTGCCCTAATGCACCATCTAAGAGCTCACTACGGCATCACAATGGCCCAATGTGTCATCACACTGCTCCAATGTGAAATGACGATCTTCATTGTGAAATCACAGTGCCAAAATGTGTCATGTCAATGCTGTCAATGCCATCACAATGCCCCAATGTGTTATCTCAATGCTCCAATATCACA
>NW_008424750.1:0-323 GCF_000622305.1 Nannospalax galili | reverse complement strand
AGACGTTTCTTTGATGAGTGTTGAGAGGGGCACTTCTCTGTAAATACGAGGATGCATACTTAGAATACAGGAAGAAAATCTGTCGGTCTAGGGATATGGCAAAAGTAGGTTTTAATCTTGGATCTAGGACCTCTCCAATCATGTGTATTTGGCTAAATTTAAGTATCACACATAAGGTCCCTCCCACTGATAGGGCCTTGATTCCAACTGGACAGCTCTTGAATGCACTCAAATAAGAAATGACACTACTGTGCCAGTAGCTGAGGTTTGCTGGGCCAGTCATTTGCTGATTAGGTTTCATAACTGGGTAGGACCACTGATTG
>NW_008424749.1:0-323 GCF_000622305.1 Nannospalax galili | reverse complement strand
AATAATAATAAACAATATATTTTTAAAATATAGAACAGGAAATGAAAGTTTTGCCTGAAATCTATGTCCTTTGTTATGAGAGTACGTGTTGATTGTCCTCTCTGAGTTTACAAAGAACTTGTATATTATTTGATCAGATTTAAAATTCTAACACTGCAATACAGTGTTTTTATTCACCTATCATTTGTGTACTCTGTCACTCATTTATTTATGCACTCAACTTTTGCTGAGTAACACCCATGTGCCAGAACCTGTAAAGTACCAGGAATACTAGCCCAATTCCCAACCACCCTTTGTTCAAGTAAGAACTTTATTTTATGGTT
>NW_008424748.1:0-323 GCF_000622305.1 Nannospalax galili | reverse complement strand
TTTGGTGGAGTATTCCATAGCTGTCAGTTAATCATTGATCCAGAGTATAGTTTAGCTCTAAGATTTCTTTGCTTCTTTTGAATTTGGAAGATATATGTAAAAATGAGAGTGGAGTTTGAATTCTACCACTATTATTGTATCAGACCCATATGGTCTCATGTCATTTCAAGTGTTTTTCTATAATTTTGGGCTCCAATATTTGATGCATAAATGTTTCTTATTGTTATATCTTCTTTTTATAAATTTTGTATTTATTTTTATTCATTGAATTTTTGTGTATTTCATGCAGAACATCTCAATATTTGTCATCTTTATATCCACTT
>NW_008424747.1:0-323 GCF_000622305.1 Nannospalax galili | reverse complement strand
TCTGTTACTGAAATACAAAAGTAAGTAATGCACCATGTGCAAAGGGTGAGTTGTTACAAGAACAGGGGACAGCAGGGACCAGTAGGCAATCAAAAGGGACGGTAAGCCATTTTTCCTTCTAGTTGAGCACAATTTAGATAGCAGTTTCCTACCTCATATAGTCTCTGAGCACTATGTAAGCATCATGAGTTTGTATTTGTCTGTTTTGTTACAATGTGAACCACTGCAAACGATCATCTCAACAAAATGCATCCTGAGGCTAGATGTTCTGAGATATGTCTATATCATCTATATAGCTATCTATCATCTATATCTATATCTAT
>NW_008424746.1:0-323 GCF_000622305.1 Nannospalax galili | reverse complement strand
TGTGTGTGTGTGTGTGTGTGTGAATGGTTGATCTCAAATTTTTATCTCTTATTCATAAGATGTACAGCAAGCCTCAAAGATCAAATCAATATTTATCTATATCCAACAACCAGTTTCGATGTCCCTTAGAAAACAGAAAATACACCAGCCCTAAACAATAGAGAGGTAAACAGGGGTGATTAATTGAAAAGTGAAAATTAGAGTATTCTAGAAAAGAACCTAGATGCAGGGAAATTTTAAAATATGATTATGCTATTTCAAAGCAATTTCTCTTCTGAGTTCAGGGTCACCAGTAGTTATCATGGCCACGGCAGTGGATAGAC
>NW_008424745.1:0-323 GCF_000622305.1 Nannospalax galili | reverse complement strand
TGTGTTTTCCACTTCTCTATAGAAAAGAGCTCACCTATGCATGACAGATGGCTCTGCCACCTTTTCATAGAAACACCTGAGCCACTGGGGGTTTTAGCACATGCTGTAACTGCCAGCTTAGATTCTGGTTTGAAGCTGCCATGTGGCGTTCACTAGGCTGCAGCCATGAGAGCTGGCAATGTACACAGTCGGGAAGGAAGTGTCAGTGCCCCTAGAAAGCTAATCGTGCTGGTAGTGTGAAGGGTCTTGCCCCTCCATGCTGGCTGCAGGAGGGCAGACCTCCAGCCCCAAGGGGAGGGAAATCAAGCACTTCACGCCCCTGT
>NW_008424744.1:0-323 GCF_000622305.1 Nannospalax galili | reverse complement strand
GACTTATCCCAGATGTGAAAGGCTTTTACAATAAAAATTACAAAACAGGTGGCTGGAAAGATGGCCCAGTGACATGTCATGCTTGGAACCCATTTAAAAAGTTGTTATTGGGCCAGGTGTGGTGGCACATGCCTTTACTCCCAGCACCTGGGAAGCAGAGGCAGGCATATCTCTGTGAGGTAGAGGCCAGCCTGGTCTACTTAGTGAGATCCAGGCCAGCTAGGACTACAGGGAGAGCCTGTCTCCGAAAATCAAAAAAGGGGCTGGAGAAATGGCTCCATAGCAAAAGCACTGGTTGCTCTTGCAGAGGGTTTGAGTTCAGT
>NW_008424743.1:0-323 GCF_000622305.1 Nannospalax galili | reverse complement strand
ACACGACCATCTGCACTTCAGAGGGGGCAGTTGACACGACCATCTACATGTCAGAGGGGGCGGGTGACACAACCATCTGCACGTCTGAGGGGGCAGGTGTCACTAACTTCTGCATGTCACAGTTTGCAGGTAACATGACCATCTGCATGTCAGAGGTGGGGGTGACACGACGCTCTTCTCCTCAGTGGGAGCAGGTGACACGACCATCTTTATGGCTGATAGGGCAGGTAACAGGACCTTGTGCACGTTAAAGAGGGCAGGTGACACAACCATGTGCACGACTAAGGGGGCAGATGACACGACCATGTCCATGTCAGAGAGGG
>NW_008424742.1:0-323 GCF_000622305.1 Nannospalax galili | reverse complement strand
GGACCAGGAACACAAAAGGGCACAAATGGCCAAAGTGTAGAGAATAAGAGCTTGCAGAGTGTTGGTCCTTGAACAGGACTTCTATGTTAAACTCCATCCACCCAGGACTCGGGGACCATTGTGGAAGAGGGGGTAGAAAGCTTGTAAGAGCCAGGGAGGCAGTAGATGACCATAAGGAAATAGAGTCCTATAGGCCCTTGGAACCTTCCTTGTTCATATGAACCTACAGCAATAGTGTCAGCATGTACAAAACCCAGACAAACTCAAGCAGATAAAAACTCGGCAGAGTACTATGGAAATGGACCACAAACCTCAAGCTTAGC
>NW_008424741.1:0-323 GCF_000622305.1 Nannospalax galili | reverse complement strand
ATCTCTTCCTAGATCTCAAGCCTATCAGCACTTGAACCAAAGCTATGTGTATCTCTCTTACATCTTTAGTTTGCCAGTTAAAGATCTTGGGATTTCACAAAATGGCTCACCATACTATAGAATTTCTTCTCATGCTTCTTTAATTTCTTTGGAGAACCCTCAATGCAGATTTTGATGTTCAAGTTGTTTCTAGAGGAATAAATACTTTTTCAAGAATTTCATACAATTTATTTTGATCATACTCAGACACCCTCCTCCCTCACTACCCCCCCAACTTCATGTCCTCTATTATTATTTGTCTTTAAATTTTTTTAAAGGCTTGT
>NW_008424740.1:0-323 GCF_000622305.1 Nannospalax galili | reverse complement strand
TGTGTATGCTGAAACCATTGCCATAGACTCATATGAGCAGGTTCCCAGGAGATTGTAGAACTGTGTTTCCATATGGTCATGTACCTCTTCCCTGGCCGTTATAATCATTCCACCCCCTCTTCTGGGATGGTCCCTGAGCCTTGGGTGGGTGAAATTTAATATAGGAGTCCTGTCCAAGGATTGGCATTCTGCAGACTCTTGATCTCTATGCTTTGACCATTTGTGACCTTTTTCGTTCCTGGCCCTCCACTGTATGAGTGGGTTTCATTAACGAGAACTGAGAGATTCATTAGTGTCCTCTTCTTTACCCATGTTCTACGTTC
>NW_008424739.1:0-323 GCF_000622305.1 Nannospalax galili | reverse complement strand
TTGCAAGAGCAGCCAGTGCTCTTAACCACTGAGCCATCTCTCTAGCTCCAAACTTTCTTTTTAAGGAGACTATTTTTACTTTCTTCAATTTAATAAGACATACATTTATAAATTATTAAATTTTAAAAGAACTGAAGGTGAAAAGAAATTAAATCTTGTGTAAATCCTTTTGTTTCAATCCTTTTATTCTAATTTCTTAGTTCTGCCCTTCAAAGGCAATTAATGAAAACTTCTGGCTTATCATTTACTACAGCTATATACTATGCATCTGCAATGAAGTAACTGTCACACAGATTTGTGTCATTCCATTGAAAGATGGTTGG
>NW_008424738.1:0-323 GCF_000622305.1 Nannospalax galili | reverse complement strand
AGAGCATGTACTGCTCTTCCTGAGGACCGGAGTTCAGTTCCCAGCACCCATATGATGGCTAACAATGGGCATCCAACACCCTCTTCTTGCCCTAAATTTAAACATTTTGTTATTTTTATTTAATTTCATGTGTATGAGTGTGTTGTCTGTATGTGTGTAAGCGCACCCATGTTGCACAATGCCCACAGAGGTCAGAAAAGGGCAATGAATCCCCTGGAACTGAAGTTACAGAAGGCTGTTTGCTGGGAACTGAACCCTCTGGAAAAGCAGCGAGTGCTCCTAACCACAGAGCCACCTCTTTAGTCTTCTTGGCCTAAATTACA
>NW_008424737.1:0-323 GCF_000622305.1 Nannospalax galili | reverse complement strand
AGAGGAAAACTCAGGAGAATGGACAATAGTTACACATATTTTATGATGTAAAATCAGAATGAAAAAATAAAAGGGTATGTATACAGGGGTGTCTCTTCACTGTTGGGTGCAGAATTTCCATGCTGTATATGACCTTAGTTGGTCCTTAATTTAACCCTTGAACTGGTCATCTCAATATCTTATAGACTCTTAGCTTTGCTACCAAAGTTCAAACTTCTCAAAGCAGACCGTTCAATTATATTTATAGATCCCCATATCAGATGTTATGAGAGTCTGCTTTTTTAGGGGGTCTACCATTATCCATTTCTATGCGAGAATTTGGG
>NW_008424736.1:0-323 GCF_000622305.1 Nannospalax galili | reverse complement strand
TATTCTCAGGGCTGTGGAATGTTCTGACTGTTATCTGTGGGGCCAGGAGTCACCGTTTTTACCTTATAAGGAAGTTTCATGCCTGGGCTTGCTTAATCTATGGTTTCCTGGAGTGGGAAGTAGTAGGTGGGGATCAGGGCATGCCAGGGCATAGACATGAATGCCTAAAGCAGCAACCAAGCATTTTACAAAAGCTAAAAGAGCAATTATTCAGGGTCTGGAGGGATTTGGGGGTAGCGGGTGAATGAAGAGGGCCTCAGGGTCCCACATTCCCCCTTTGTCTTGTAACTGGGGAAACCCAATCATGGGTTCTGGCCGGCCAG
>NW_008424735.1:0-323 GCF_000622305.1 Nannospalax galili | reverse complement strand
GCAGTATGTGCCTATTATGTCAGAGCTAGGATAGCCTCTGTATAAGAAGTGTAATGAGAGAGGTGAAATGAGAGGACATCTTTTCCTTGATGGTTGTTTTCTATCAGGACATCTTTCAACAGCATTTTTAGTTCAGCCTCTCTTTTCAAATGAATTTGCCCTTCCCCTCAGGTACCTTTTCCAGCCCCTAGTACAGCGTGAAAGGAAGTAGCTTCTCTGTGAACTCCTTGGTATCCACCACTTCTCTCTCACTTGCCTCTATATCTTTAATCCACACATACACATTTTTCCTATCTTCCTGTTCCCTCTCACTTTAAGCCTAA
>NW_008424734.1:0-323 GCF_000622305.1 Nannospalax galili | reverse complement strand
CACTTCTGTCCCATGCCACCCTTCCCTGGTTACCTTTAGAGGAAAAAAAAGGAAAGGTAATTATCATTATGGTACAAGGCCCAGTAGCCTTACCTTAATCCTCCCATGGGTGTCTAGACCAGGAAAAAGGCTTTTCAGAGTCTCAAAGGAAAAGTGAATGGGTCACACCTTCAGCTTCTCTAACTTACAAATGACCTCCCCTCCTCCTGATCTTTGAGGGGGGGTATTGATTAGTTTTGTGTATTTTTAGACAGGGATTCACACTGCAGCTCAGGGTAGCTTCAAAACTCAGTCCTCTGCCCCTCTGTGTTGCCAATACTGGT
>NW_008424733.1:0-323 GCF_000622305.1 Nannospalax galili | reverse complement strand
TCCTGGGGCTTGCTGGCCAACTATTCTAGCCAACTTGTGAGCCCCAGGTTCAGTAAGAGACCCTCTCAAAGAAAAAATGTGGAGAGTGATTAAGGAAGA
The DNA here is from genome assembly GCF_000622305.1 of Nannospalax galili. Lineage (NCBI taxonomy): Eukaryota > Metazoa > Chordata > Mammalia > Rodentia > Spalacidae > Nannospalax > Nannospalax galili. The sequence continues at coordinate 224 of NW_008424733.1, read as the reverse complement.
CACCTAGACACCTGATGTTGACCTCTGGCCTCCGTATGCATGCCTTTACATACATGCATATAAATACATGTACACCCCCCACATGTGTCCTCCAAATCTATTTAAGCTACAATTTCCAACTTATTTACTTAAATTTAAACAAAGGAATGGTTTAAGTTCTTTTTCTTTAATTTCATTTTTGTTCAGTCTTTTTTCCCTTACCATTTAAAAATTGTGTGTATTTC
>NW_008424732.1:0-323 GCF_000622305.1 Nannospalax galili | reverse complement strand
AGAAATGCTCATAATCCCCTGGAACTTAGTCAACCTAGGAGGGCAAGGAATAAAAACTGTCCTTTATGTCCCCCTGACCAAATTAGTATAGGCCGCAAAGTATGGCTGTAAAATATCCAAGATGGTTAGTTCCACCAGTGTGGTACTTTTAGTTACCATATGTCATGTAGATAGAGCTTGGGCAAAGACCAAAAGCTCTCAGATAAACCTAGCCTAGGCATATATTGCATTATTTGATCTGGTTGTATGCATAATTTGTCAATAGGTTGTTAGCCTAATATGATTCCCTCTGGTTTTCTAAAACTAGCTAGGCATTGTTTATC
>NW_008424731.1:0-323 GCF_000622305.1 Nannospalax galili | reverse complement strand
TTGTTGCTGTCCTGTCTGTAGCTTATCCTGTAGACCTTTGCTGCCTGATACCCAACCCCTGAATCCTGTGATGTTTGTGTTACCCATTATTCTATGATGGCACACCATGACATCTTCTGAAAGTGATACTGAAGGAGTTTTCTTAGGAAAAATACTGCGGTTTTGTTTTCTTTTTTGCTGTATTTCAGGATCATACATGATACTATATGATGGAGGCATGAGCCTGAATGTGAAAGGTTTAGCTTTATTGTGGTGGCTATGTTTCTGAGGGCTGCTATTCAAGGGTGGCTTCCATTAGGGTGTGTGTGTGTGTGTGTGTGTGT
>NW_008424730.1:0-323 GCF_000622305.1 Nannospalax galili | reverse complement strand
CGTCGTCGTCGTCGTCGCGGTGTCCCGTTCCCCCCTCCGCCCTCCCCGGCCTGGACAAGAGGGCTCAGGAGGCTGGCTTTATGGTGGCTGGGTTAAGGGCTGATGGGAAGTCTGGTGAACAGCTGCTCATGTCTCCTAGCACTGGGGAGGCAGAGGCACGTGGATCTCTGTGAGTTCAAGGCTCCCTTGGCCTACATAAGTCAGTTCCAGGTCAGCTGGAGTTACTGGAATACTCTGTCCCAAAAGGACCTCCCCACAAAAGGCCTCAAGCTGGGTACTGGGACATGCCTTATTTCTCAGCGCTTGGGAGGCAGAGGCAGTTC
>NW_008424729.1:0-323 GCF_000622305.1 Nannospalax galili | reverse complement strand
CCTTGTTTTAGGAAGGTCAGCTCTTCTTCATCTAGCAGCAGTCAGTTGCCAACATTCATACAGTTAAGTTTGAGGTCTGCTGTTCATTTTCCCACTTCTATGCTGCGTTAATGTCTGCCTGAGAGTGCATGGCACTTGTGTATGCTAACACCATTGCCATATAATCATATAAGCAGGTTCCCAGGAGCTTGTAGAACTCTAAGTCCCACTCAAAGGGAGGAAACTCAAGTGTGGTAATGTAAACCTCACTTAATACACAAGGCTGGAATGTCCATAGATCTTAGAGAAAACCTCAAGACTGTCACATCACTAGACTAATGTGA
>NW_008424728.1:0-323 GCF_000622305.1 Nannospalax galili | reverse complement strand
GAATGCTGCTTACTGGCTTGCTCCCTGGCCTCTGGTCAGCCTGCTTTCTTATACAGTACAGGGCCACCTGCCCAGGATGATACCTTCCTCCATGGGCTAGGCCCTCCCATATTACTCAAAAATCAAGAAAATATCCCACAGATATGGCCATAGGCCAGTCCAATGGAGGTGATTCCCCAGTTGAGGCTCCTTCTACCCAGGTATGTCAAGTTGACAACTAAAGCTATCCAGCACAATTGACCCCTTCTAAACTTTACACACAAATACATCACTAATAAACCATACCCTTTCCATTTCTTGTCCCCAAGATATGATGTTAACAT
>NW_008424727.1:0-323 GCF_000622305.1 Nannospalax galili | reverse complement strand
TGCCATCACAATGTTACAATATGACATCACAATGCTCCAAGGTGACATCATCATCTCCTATGTGCCAACATCATTGCCCCATGTGCCATTATATTGCTCCACAGTGCCATCAAATTGGTATAATATGAATTCACAATGTTCCTTTGTGATAACACACCGCTCCAGTGTGGTATCACAATGCTCCAATGGGCCAGCACTAGCGCCCCATGTGGCAAAATATTGCTCCGATGTGCCATCACAATGCTACAATATGGCTTCTAAATGTTCCATTGTAACAAAATAATGTTCCAATGTGCCAACACTGTGGATGCATGTGCCATTAT
>NW_008424726.1:0-323 GCF_000622305.1 Nannospalax galili | reverse complement strand
TAACATCATTGCAGCCTAAGTGCAGAGTCGTTTGTGAAGACCGCAGCAGTCACAGAAGCATCCTAGGCTGTCGAATGACCTTACTACAGACTAAGTTAGTCATCATGACCTTCAGTTCTCTATGGAGCACGAGATGGTACTTATAAACCTCACAATATTCAATTTCAAATTCAAGAGTATTCACAACATGTATTATTAAATTAGCAAATGACCATTTTATTTCTTCAGACATTAATTATTTGTATGTCTTTCTGTAATATGAAAATACAGTATAGATTGTTTCTAACCCTAAATACCTTAATTTGCTACAGCAGAATCAGAAG
>NW_008424725.1:0-323 GCF_000622305.1 Nannospalax galili | reverse complement strand
TGTGATGTAAAATGAAGCATTTTGCAGACATATTGGAGCATTGTGCTGGCATATGGATTATGGTGAACCCACAGTGGAGAATTGTGATGAGACATTGGTTAATTGTGATGGGACACTGAACATTGTGATGGCACAATCGAGATTTGTGAATTCATAATAGAGCATTTTGATGGTACATTGGGTCACTGATGGCACATTGTAGCTTTGTGATGTCACATGGAACACTATTGTAGCACACTAGCGCATTGTGATGACACAGTTGCACATTGTGTTGGCACATTGAGCATGTTGATGACACATTGTTGCACCGTGATGACACATTG
>NW_008424724.1:0-323 GCF_000622305.1 Nannospalax galili | reverse complement strand
GGATCCTCCCTCTCCCCACACTGACCTGGAGCCTGAGCATAGCTCCCTCCTCCACCTGTGAGAAGAAAATCTGTGAGATCAGGGAAGTCCTGGACCCCAGGAAGTTTCCTAATCTGTGACAGCAGATCCAGGGAATAGTCAGGAGGTGTGAGGACAGGAGGTGCAGGGACTGAACAACTGCCTTTCTGGGGGTCTGTCCTCCCAGGAACCTTCCCCCTCTCACCACTAACTTTTGAGTTCAGGTCCCAATGTCTACAACCCTCATTCCTTGGTTTACAATGAAGTCAGTGACACAGACCCAGACTGGGCATATTGCTTGGGGG
>NW_008424723.1:0-323 GCF_000622305.1 Nannospalax galili | reverse complement strand
CTGTTGTGAGTTCATATGTGCATCTGTCCTGCTGTCTGGAAAACACTGTTACCTTGCAGTTGTCCAACTTCTCTGGCATTTACAGTTTTCCTGCACTCTCTTCCACAATGATTCCCTAGCCTTGGGGGGCGAGGGGGGTGATACAGATATCCCATTTACAACTGAGCATTCTTCAGTCTACTTTCTACACATGTTGACAACTTATGTGTCTCTATATTATTGTCATCTACTGCAGGAAGTTTCCCTGATGAGGTTTGAGAGGTGCACTCATGTATGGATATAGAATTAGTCATTAGGACTCATTTTAGTTCTATCCATTTAGT
>NW_008424722.1:0-323 GCF_000622305.1 Nannospalax galili | reverse complement strand
TAAGTTTTAGGCTCACCTCACCATAGGGCCTGGCATCCTGGTTTCCTACACCTACCCCTAAACCTTACTCTAAATCTTTCTCTAGCCCCCCAAAAGTCCTAATAGCCCTAAGCGTAACCCTCACCATAACCCTAAAGCCCTCACCATACCCCTAAAACTAATTCTAAAGCTAACCCTAACCCTATAATTAACCTTTGACTTACCACTAATTATGATGCTAGGGTTAGCTATAATCCTAAACCTGACCACATACCTAACCTTAACCCTAATTTTAACCCTAAACCTTCCTGGAAATCTACCTAACTGTAATATTAACATTGAAT
>NW_008424721.1:0-323 GCF_000622305.1 Nannospalax galili | reverse complement strand
AACTAACACTGGCCATTGCCCCTCCTCTTGGTTACCCATTAGAAATTTATGGTAAGACAATAGTGCTGAAGACACTATCGAGAAGGAGAAGCCAAGCTGTTGATGACCTCAGAGCCTCATCTCTACTAGCCAGTGTGCACAGTGCTGAAAGGTGGCATGCATACTATCAGAAGGAAAAAAATCATCAACTTTACCCAATTCTAAACAACTGACCTGGCAAAATATGCATACTGCTAAAATAGTGACACAAATATTATGGGAGTAACCAACAACTCTTTAACTGGTTTTAAAGTCCATTCCTAGAATGGAGCCCATACCTGACA
>NW_008424720.1:0-322 GCF_000622305.1 Nannospalax galili | reverse complement strand
ACGTGCAGATGGTCGTGTCACCTGCCCCCTCTGACATGCAAATGGTCGTGTGACCTGCCCCCTCTGCCGTAAAGATGGTCGTGTCACTCCCACCTTTGACGTGCAGATGATCATGTCTCCTGCCCAACTGTCATGCAGATGGTCGTGGCACCTTCCCCATTAGACGTGCAGATGGTCGTGTAAGCTGCAGGCTCTGACGTGCGCATGGTCGTGTCACCTACCCCCGCTGATGTGCAGATGGTCCTGTCACCTGCCTTCTCTGACGCGCACATGGTCGCATCACCTACCCTTTAAGTTTTGCACATGGTCGTGTCACCTGCCC
>NW_008424719.1:0-323 GCF_000622305.1 Nannospalax galili | reverse complement strand
CCCTAATATTACTTTTTTAAAAAAGATTTCATTTTGCTATTTACCTGAGGATGGTCTGGAACACACTAGATAACTGAGGCCCACTTCAAATTCCTGAGTATCATTTACTTGTTATAAAATGAATTATGTTTAAAAACCCAGTTTATGCAAATTAAAAATTAATATAAAAATTTTGTGCCATACTTCCTACCTTCTGTTTTCTTTGTGTTGAATCAGCTCTCTTTTGAATTTATGAAGAATTATTCAAATGCAGAGCTATAGCTTTTTTCACTTAAATATATACAAGTGTACAAACATATATTTGGCTTGAAGGCAGTTTTTTA
>NW_008424718.1:0-323 GCF_000622305.1 Nannospalax galili | reverse complement strand
GCTGGGGAGTCAAGAGTGAGCAGTGCAAGACGAGTGACAACCATGTCTTGGTGGCAAGAAGTCCAGGCTGGTGGGGGAAAAGGTAAGAAAACATGGTAAATAAAGCTGAAACACAGTAAAGAGTTTTAACTGCTTGAACTGTAAACTTGAATCTAATTAATCTGGCAACACAGACCTATTAAGGGCTTTGTGGAACAGTACACCCGATAATAAATAAAAAATTTAAAAATAAGTAGGAGTGTTTTTATTGCTTTCTTTTTGAGACGGGCTTTCCTGTAGCCACATCTGGCCTGGAACTTGCTATGTAGACCAGGCTGGCCTTG
>NW_008424717.1:0-323 GCF_000622305.1 Nannospalax galili | reverse complement strand
TGCTGTTGCCACATTTTTAGGCTTTCCTTCTTCAGAATCATGAGCTCTTAGGGCTGGGAATGTTGTTCAGTGGAAAGGCACTTGCCTCACATATACATGGCCCTGGGTTCAGTCACCAGGATCACAAATGGACTTTTTCCCTTTATAAAGTACATAGTCTGTCATAATCTGTTATAGCAAGAAAAAACAAGTCTATTACTACCATAGTAGTGTAAGAAGTTAACAGTATGGGAAACTGCATGTGGGGTGCATGGAAATACACTTACCTTTGCAATCCTTTTATTTATTACATTTATTTATTTATTTATTTATTTATTTATTTA
>NW_008424716.1:0-322 GCF_000622305.1 Nannospalax galili | reverse complement strand
ACACACACACACACACACACACACACACACACACGGCAAGCACATGCACGATTTTGTACCGGAGTACACTATTTGCATAGCCCCAACCTCATTATCCCTCTAACTCTTCCAGTGTCCACTCAGCCACCCCCTCTCCAATTTATAACCTCTTACATAACGTATACATAGATAAAACCTACTAAGTCCAATTAACGTTGCTCTTATTTGCATGTGTTTTAGGACTGAACACTTAGGAACGGGATTCCCCCCCGCAAAACCCCACTGCCCCCCCACCCCCAAAGGCTCAGGAAATAAAGAGATGATTGGGAATCTGCATGTCAAT
>NW_008424715.1:0-323 GCF_000622305.1 Nannospalax galili | reverse complement strand
TGTTCTTAACTGCTGAGCCATCTCTCCAGCCCAGTGTTTCCCTTTTTTAAGATTTTGGTTTTTATGGGTGTATGTTTGTGTGTATGCAGATGCACGGGAATGGGAGGGGGCTATCAGAGAGCCACAGATCCACTGGAGCTGGAGTTACAGGTTGTGTGGGCTGCTTGACATATGTCCTGGGAACTGAGCTCTGATCCTCTCGAAGAACAGTAAGTGCTCTTAACTGCTGAGCCATCTCTCTAGTCCTGACATTAATGTTTCTTAGACTGTTTTTATTAGTGGCCCATTGTAGATCACATTTAAATTAAATTGTACTTTTTTTT
>NW_008424714.1:0-323 GCF_000622305.1 Nannospalax galili | reverse complement strand
CACCCTCCAAAGCCAACTGTGGAGCTTCAGTGATCACAGAAAGCCAGTGGTCATGCTCAGCCTAATGACACGCCAATCTCTCTCTCTGCATGTCACCCCATCTCTTAACCATGATGCTGGAATGTATAAGGCACAGGAGTGTTGGGGTCTTGGCTAGAGAGAGACATGAAGTTGTTAAACCATCTCTGAAATCAAAATAGTAATATGCTAGATGTCAGCCAGTTAGAGGGTGTCCAGCTAAGACTTTGCTCCTATTCCTGAAAGACAGAGGCTAAGCCAGTGTTCAGAGACTGCTGCATGGGGATGGAGACATCAGCACTGAG
>NW_008424713.1:0-323 GCF_000622305.1 Nannospalax galili | reverse complement strand
GTGATGCTGGGTGATGGGATTGCCTGGAGACACTATCTGATGCTCTTTTAGTTTTCTGTAGGTCAGCATGAAATTAACTGCGTGGGTAAGTGGTTTGTAAATAGGCACAAATGCCCAAATAATTAGAAAAGATATCTGACAAAGGGAAACTACCTTTATTGGTGCTGTACTGGATTTGGGGCTGAGTGATTTTATCAGTATGTTTTACTCAAAAATCTTAATCTGGAAAATAATACTTCTATTGGTTTGGTGTTGTAAATCACTAGACAGTAACACAAAGTAGGGACTAGTAAGAAACATCTTTCTCCCTGTCACGATGTCCA
>NW_008424712.1:0-323 GCF_000622305.1 Nannospalax galili | reverse complement strand
CCAAGGAGAAAGATAAACGTCATGTGCAGGGTGGAGAGAGACCAGCTCCTCTCCTTCTCTCTATTAACACCACTCTTACCCCACTCTGGCCATGATTTCCTACCATTTACCTGTCTCTAAACACCTCATCTCTAACATCCTCCAATGAGTTCTTTCAGAAAGACCTCCCAGTGCACGGCCAGCACCATACGTCCTCCTGCTTTGGATGTCCCCTCATGACCAGACAATGAACATTCCCTGGTTGTGACATTGAGGGACTTCTGTCACATGGCCAAGTTCTTCAGGAAAGAAAGGCCAAGACATCACAACAGGATGCAAGCATG
>NW_008424711.1:0-323 GCF_000622305.1 Nannospalax galili | reverse complement strand
TTCTAGAGTATATAATTAGGGTTAGTATTATGGTTTTGGTTACAATTCGGGCTACTTTTAGGATTAGGATTAGGCCTATGTGAATGTTTAGGGATACGGATAGATTTACTGTTAGTTATTAGACTAACACTCATCCTAACCCTATACCTAAGCCTATACCTAAACCTAAGCACAACCCTAAGCCTAACCCTAAATGTAGCCCTAATCATAAGCCTAAATTTAGGCTTAGAGGTAACTTTAGGTTTAGTTTTATGGCCAGGGCTTTATTTAGCGTTAGTATTAGTGTTAGAGGTTTGGTTAGAGTTAATGTTTGGGTTAGTGTT
>NW_008424710.1:0-323 GCF_000622305.1 Nannospalax galili | reverse complement strand
AGGTCGAGGCAGTGGTTAGGTCACTGGTAGGACCTAACCTGGTGTTAAATATCCCTCATCGAGTCCCCAACCTCCCCCACCTGGGTCTCCTAGGCCCACCTTAAAGCCATTAGGCACCAAAATGACATCAGCAGCCCCAGCCATGGAAAGGCTGGGGACGGCTGCGAAACCAGAGACTCCCAGCAACTCTATGTGGGAGATGGTGCTAGCTGTAGTAGAAACCCTTAATCATACCACACCCTCTCTCACTGACCCATGTTGGCTGTGCTACACAGGATCCCCACCCTTTTATGAGGCTATCGGGATAAATAGTTCCTATACTC
>NW_008424709.1:0-323 GCF_000622305.1 Nannospalax galili | reverse complement strand
GTCCGGCACGCAGTACAGCAGCTGAGCTGGGCCCACCGGCTAAGGCAGCACAAAGGCATTGGCATGCTGGGGAAGTGACCACCCTCTGAGCAGCTTGGAATGGCCTAGAAAATAGTCCCAGTCCCATCTTTGCCTTCTCTTCTCCTCCACAGCATCACATGGTATTGACAGCTAGGCTGTATTTATATTGTTAGGGAAATCTTGTGATCCCTGGAAAGCTGAATGAAAATATATATTAAGTTGGTCCAATATAAAGAGGCTGTCTCTGAAAAGTCTAAAATCTCTGCACTACGAATCAATGGAGAAAAGATTCATCCCCCCCC
>NW_008424708.1:0-323 GCF_000622305.1 Nannospalax galili | reverse complement strand
ATGTGTATGTATTCTTATCTCCACGCTTGATGTGTATGTGTTCTTATCTCCATCCTTGATGTGTATGTGTTCTTATCTCCAAGCCTTGTGCCCTGTTCTGTTCTTGCCCCTTTCTTCCAGTAGGCAGCTTTTCAAAGAGAGTTGATGTACATCCTTTTATTGTACATATTCTTACAGTTTGTTCCCAAGTTTTCTGTGTAATTTTTAAACTATGAATGTAGTACTGTTTTGCAGGTCTGAAACCCTATCTACTCAGGAGGCTGAGGCAGGAAGGTGGCAAGTTCAAAGCCAACCTGGGCAACTTAATGAGGCCCTGTCTCAAA
>NW_008424707.1:0-323 GCF_000622305.1 Nannospalax galili | reverse complement strand
AAAAAAGAAAAGCAAACTGCCCCAGCAGCTTAGGAAGCAAGCTTTATACGTTGAACCAGGAAGCAAAGATACTGGTTACAGCTGCGCTTTGCCTTATTTGGTATGGTCACATGGCAGCTCCTTAGTTGTATAACCATTGGACTGGTTGGCTGTAGGTGAATGTCTCAATTCAGAATTAATCAGAAGGACTTTCTGGTACAAGAATAACCATAGGCTAATGACTTACTTTGCTCTAACAGCATCAAGCATGAATACTTAAAGAGCTGAGGCTGTAGTGTTTACCTAGCACCTGTGAGGCTTTACGTTCAATCTTTTTTTTTTTT
>NW_008424706.1:0-323 GCF_000622305.1 Nannospalax galili | reverse complement strand
TAGAGTCCCAGGAGACCCAGCCCACCCGTGGTACTTCCACAGATGCAGTCCCAAAACTGAACGAGGTTGTAATTTGTTTTGTAGTTTTGATTCCTCAGAAAGTTCTGGGAGCAAAAGAAAATATAACTGAAGAATTGAAAAAACCTGAGCTAATCATTGTCAGTTGTGTGTGTGTGTGTCTGTGTGTCTGTGTGTGTGCCTGTGTCTGCGTGTCTGTGTCTGTGTGTGTGTCTGTGTGAGTAGCTCAGTAAGATCCCCCATTGGAATTTGACTGGTGCTTATAAGAAACAGGAACTACTTGTGGGGAGGAGTGAGCCAGTGAG
>NW_008424705.1:0-323 GCF_000622305.1 Nannospalax galili | reverse complement strand
CCAGCCCTGGCTCTTACAATCTTTCTGCCTCCTCTTCCTCAATGGTCCCTGGGCTGTGGGTAGATGAGTTTCCATATAGGAGTCACTCCCTACATGCTACAGTCTCTCATTCTCCAAAACTTGGCCAGTTGAGGCCGTCTGTGTGTATCACACTCTGATGTACATGGAAGCCTCAGTGGTGAGAGTTGAGGGGTGCATTAGCCCTCTCTCTGCCCTTTATTCTGCTGTGTTCCATGAGCCTTAGTTGTAGAGATTCCACTGCAGATATGTCACCTAGTACTGGGCATCTCCCACATGTAGGTTCTCTGTGTCTGACCAGATGT
>NW_008424704.1:0-323 GCF_000622305.1 Nannospalax galili | reverse complement strand
CAAGAGAGGGAGAATTTCTCACCCCAACACTCTATATTCCAATATTGCAATGATATAATTTTTAATGTATTCTATTTTTATGTTATTACACGAACAATCGTTTTTGAAAAATATTGTACCTAAGAGACAAACCATTCTTTACCTAACAAATTTTACATTTGTAAAAATTTAGACACTTTTCAATATTTGTTATAGAAAGCAATGATAGACTGAATATGATTTGCAAAGTTTTTCACTTCTCTATTCACGAGCAACCTTATATAGTATCTCCAGATAATCTAAAGATTATCTTCATCATAGTCCTAGCTAGAGTATATATAAGC
>NW_008424703.1:0-323 GCF_000622305.1 Nannospalax galili | reverse complement strand
GCATTAGGCTTGGTTCCTGGTTCTCCCAGGGTTTTAAGTAGAACTTGAAAAACACATTTTCTTAAAAAAGGTTCTTAAATTACAATAAGATTATAACAGCTATTACAAACCCAAGTCTTTTCCCACTTGAGATACAGTCTCCCACAGAACCCTAGACAAAATCAGATAAAATTCATCTGCTAGTGTGTAAAGATCACATGACTCTGAATATACTAAAGTCTGCTGAACTGCACACCTGGAATGAAGGGCATGATGTGCGGAATTATAATTCAATGAACTACTTTATGAAAAACACATCTGCTGGGAGTAAGGCAGAAGCCCTG
>NW_008424702.1:0-323 GCF_000622305.1 Nannospalax galili | reverse complement strand
CCAGCTATGTATCTCAAGGGTTTAGAAAAGCAACAAAGCAAACCCAAATTCGGTAGAAGAAAATAACTAAGAAAGATCATAGCAGAGGACAGATGGCTCAGCAGTTAAGAGTGTCCCCTGCTCTTCCTGAAGACCTGAATTTGATTTCCAGCACCCATGTCACGCAGCTCATGACTGCCTGTAACTTTAGCTCAAGGGAGCTGATATTCTCTGATCTGAACAGGCATCTGTACACATGTATACAGACATATACATATATACATAATTAAAACAAAATACATATTTAATTTTTTTAAAGATCATAGCAGAAATAAATGAAATAG
>NW_008424701.1:0-323 GCF_000622305.1 Nannospalax galili | reverse complement strand
TTGGAGTTTTCTCTAAGATCTATGACCTCTCCATCTATGTGTATTTGGTTACGTTTACAGCAACACACACAAGTTTCCTCCCATTATATTGACCTTAAGTCCAATTAAGTAGCTGTTGATTATCCTCAAGACAAAAGTTCCACTACTGCACCAATGTTGTTTGCTGTGCTGGTCACTGAGGTGGTTTTCAGACCTTGAAGCTAGGGTTGGACCATCGATTGATGTTCTCCCTTACCACTTTTGTAGTGCTCCCGAAAGCTATGCCTTCAGAGGAGGTGAGAGCTAGCCTTCAGAAGAGGTGGCTTCCAGGTCAGTCTCAGCTC
>NW_008424700.1:0-323 GCF_000622305.1 Nannospalax galili | reverse complement strand
CACTGTATGTCTGGACTTGGAGCACAATTAGAGGCAAAGTGGCCTATGGTCACACATTGCTGAAGAGTTGGTAAACTGAGGCCCATGCCCAGACACAGCTTTCTTTCCTTCCTGATGTTATTATCTGACCTGCAGACTGAGGATAACGTTTGAAATTTTTCATGATTGAAAAAGTCATAAGAACTTTGATGAGATGTGAAAATTGGATAAAATTAAAATTATAGTGTCTGTAAGCACAGGTTCAAAGCCACATCCACTTGCCATGTATGGCTGCTCTTGTATCAAAAGGACAGCTGAAGTCTGACAGACCCCCTCAACTCTGA
>NW_008424699.1:0-323 GCF_000622305.1 Nannospalax galili | reverse complement strand
ACTGGGGCTACCCAGAGACCTGTCTCAAAAAGAATAACAACAACAACAATAATGATAATCACTTAGGTGGCAGATGCAGGCAGATCTCTGTGAGACAGTGAAACTAGAAAAACTTAAAAATGGACAATTTACTGTAAACTTTATAAGTACCACGTTATATTTGCAGAAATTGATGTGTGTTATTCACTTTCCATCATGGTGACAAAGTACTTGAGACAAGCAACTTGCAAGGAGAAAAACCTAAACTCTTGTCTTCAAATCTTCACAGCCAACCCTTTACCCACTAAGCCATGTTTCCCAACTCATGTTTCTCATTTTTTTTT
>NW_008424698.1:0-323 GCF_000622305.1 Nannospalax galili | reverse complement strand
ATTACATTTTTATTTTTTCACTAGAGAATTCTCTGTTCAATTTCATAGACCATTTTTGAGTTGTTTGTTTACTTGGTGTTTAAATTTTTTTAAGTTCTTTATATATTTTGTACTCTAATCTTCTGCCAGAAGTATATCTGCCGGAATTTTTCTCCTCTTCACATCATTAACAGCATCCTTAAAAATACAGAAGACTTTGATTTCATGAGATCCCACTTGTTTGTTGGCTGTCTCCCCTGAGTGGCTGGAATCCTATTCAGAAGATCTTTTTTTACCTATGCCTATGTCTTGAACTGTGCTTCCTATTTTCTCCCCTATTAGTT
>NW_008424697.1:0-323 GCF_000622305.1 Nannospalax galili | reverse complement strand
CCCGCGTCGCCCGGCCTCCGCCCCGCCCCGACCGCGCCCCCGTCCTGGGCAGCCTCTAGCGCCCCGCGACCCGGGCCCTGACCCCTGCTCTCACCGTGCGGAGGTCGCGCTGCCACCTCGGCCGCGGCCCGGCTGCGGGTCGCCGAGCGACCTGCGGGCCGGAGGATGGGAAGTGAGGCGCGGGGCTGCCCCGTCACATCCCGGTCCGCCCCGCCGCCAGCCTCACAGCAGCCTGCATCGGGTCCACGGCCTGAGGGAGCGCTGGACTCACCGCCGCCGCGCCCCCTCCCTCGGCCGGCGCCCGCCTGGACTCCGCCCTCCGG
>NW_008424696.1:0-323 GCF_000622305.1 Nannospalax galili | reverse complement strand
GGAGGTAGAGGCAGGTGGAGCTCTGTGAGTTCGAGGCCAGCCTGGTCTACACAATGAGTTCAAGGCCATCCAGAGCTATATAGTAAGACCCTGTCTTAAAAAAGTAAAAGCAACTTAAGTTCATTATAATAATTCCAAATAATAAAAGATAATACAGAACAAAGAGTCAAAGTCCTCCCCCACCACTCCATGCCAAGCCTGCTGCTTATATAGGGGCATCCTGAATTATGCTTGGGATCTCTGTTACTTCCTTACAGGACATTTCTTTCACTTGCAAACAAACACTGACACAGGCATAGATACAGACACACAGACACAAACAC
>NW_008424695.1:0-323 GCF_000622305.1 Nannospalax galili | reverse complement strand
GTAGGTTTACTATTTTTCAAAATCCCCTCAAGTTCTTGTTAAAACATGAGTCTCTGGGCTCCTCAGAAACTCTAATAGCAGTGCTAAGTCTCATGAATTGCATTCCAGCATATTTTAGATAATTATGACATTGGTTGAGAGACAGCAGGTTTCGGTCCTTTGACTTAGCATAGGGATTCACCTATGTGGAGAAGACTTGATCTGGAGCCAGTGTCACTGAACAAAGAGCAACCTAAGCAGGGTGGGGCACAGACTCGTCCAAGCGTGAGACCCTCAGGGCTCCACTGTTCTTTAATAATCATTTTAGTCTGGATTCAAAAATT
>NW_008424694.1:0-323 GCF_000622305.1 Nannospalax galili | reverse complement strand
TCTTTGCTGCGCTCTCTCCCGGCGTCTACCATGGTGTTTTGCGACAGCGGGCACTGTCTGAACTGGCTGCATTGCACATTGGCTTCTGGCATCGTCCAGCATCTATGGAGTCCAGGTGGCGACGCTCCGAGGCAGCGGCGACCCTCCACAACGTGCATTGGCGGCGGCAGTGGCCCTCCGGAACCTGCGGCGGCGGCGGCAGCCCTCCGGAACATGTGGCTGCGCGACCCTCCGGAACGTGAGGCGGTGGCGGCCCCGAGGAACGTGCGGCGGAGGCGGCGGTGGCGACCCTCCGGAACGTGCGTTGGCGGCGGCCCTCCGGA
>NW_008424693.1:0-323 GCF_000622305.1 Nannospalax galili | reverse complement strand
TGGCACTTTTATCTTGGAGGTAATCAACAGCTACCTAATTGCACTTAAAGCTCACTCGATGGGAGGAAACTCACGTGTGCTACTATAAACCTAGCAAATACACATAGCTGGAGAGGTATCGATCTTAGAGAAAATCCCAAGACCATCACATCCCTAGACAAGTGTAATTTCTTACTATGTGCAAAATATGAATCGTTAAATTTACAGAGAAGTATCCCAGTCATCACTCATCAAAGAAGCTTCTTTTTCAACAGAGTTCTACAACTAGTCACACACACAGAGAATGTCTGACTTGCCAAAGCCAAAGTGACACATCTACGATG
>NW_008424692.1:0-322 GCF_000622305.1 Nannospalax galili | reverse complement strand
AGATGGTCGTGTCACGTGCCCCCTCTGACGTGCAGATGGTCGTGTCACCTGTCCCGACTGACGTGCAGATGGTCGTGTCACCTGCCCCTCTGACGTACACATGGTCGTGTTACCTGCCCACTATAACGTGCACAAGGTCATGTTACCTGCTCGGTCTGAAGTGCCGATTGTCGTGTCGCCTGCTCCCTCTGATGTGCAGATGGTCGTATGACCTGCCCCCTCTAATGTGCACACGGTCATGTCACCTGCCATCTCCGACGTGCACATGGTCGTGTCTCCTGCCCTCTATGATGTGTACATGGTCATGTCACCTGCCCTCTTC
>NW_008424691.1:0-323 GCF_000622305.1 Nannospalax galili | reverse complement strand
GAGAAGCACGTGGATATCTAGTTCTAGGCATGGCAATACAACCAGTCAACAATGGAGCCTGCCTTGCTCACTCAGCCTGTCTGAGTTCAGTTTCTTCACGTGCCACCAAGGGATCATAGTGACAGTGACCTCATGTATTTCTTGTGGGTTGAATCTTAATACATGAAGCACTGAGGGCCTGACTCACAGGAGGGACATGGATAAGTCATAGGTGCTATTTAATTTAAGATGGCTCTACCTTACCAAACAATTTCCCATGATGCTGCTGCTGCTCTAGGAATCCATTTTGAGAAAACCAGATCTAAGTGATTATATAAGGCAGG
>NW_008424690.1:0-323 GCF_000622305.1 Nannospalax galili | reverse complement strand
GAGTCAGTTTACTTGGTGACTGTCCCAAATCTGGCCTAAGGAAACTAAAGCACAGAAGAGCCCCCATACTGCCTTACACCAAAACCTAAAGGGCAATCTTGTACAGGCCTTGGAGTTGTGGGAGTTAGAATGGGCCAACACAAAGGAGGAGCACTCTCAGAGAAAGGATCCCTCTCCAAACCAGGTCAGAAAGTTGGCCTCTTGTTCCAAATAGAAGGGAAGGGATGGGACATCATAATAAAAGGAAACCCAGGCTTCGAGGAATGGATACTGTCCATTAGGGCCATTCTTCAAAAATAAGCTTCTGTCACCACATGGGAAGG
>NW_008424689.1:0-320 GCF_000622305.1 Nannospalax galili | reverse complement strand
TCCTTTGAACACGCCAGGACACTAAATTTTCCTGTTACAGATAATTTAGTAAAACAAACCTTTTTTATCTTTAAAGTTTTTTTTTATTCAGTTTATACTCATTTATTATAGTTGATTTCGTTCTTAAAATCGGATATTTGAGGGGCTAGCAAGATGGCTTAGAAGGTAAAGGCACCTGCCACCAAGCATGATGGCCTGAGTTCAATCTCTTCTACCCACATTGTAGAAGGAGAGAACTAATTCCACCAGTTGTTTTCTAACTTTATGAGAACCATGGCAAACACACACACACACACACACACACACACACACACACACAC
>NW_008424688.1:0-322 GCF_000622305.1 Nannospalax galili | reverse complement strand
CTCATTATGTAGACCAGGCTGGCCTTGAACTCACAGAAATCTGCCTGCCTCGGCCTCCGGAGTGCTGGGATTAAAGGTGTGTGCCACCAAGAATCTTTTTTTAAAGATTTATTTTAGATTACCAGCTCCCATGCCCTGAGGATTTTCCTTAAAATTCTAATAAAATAGTCCACTAAAAACTTCAAGAAAAGAATAAAAAGATTAATTTTATTTTTAATTTTGTGTGTGCATGTGTCTGTGTGTGTGTGTGCCCATGGCACGTGTGTGCAGGAGCCCACAGAGGCCAAAAGAGGGTATCAGGTCCCGATATGGGTGCTAGGAA
>NW_008424687.1:0-323 GCF_000622305.1 Nannospalax galili | reverse complement strand
GTCACCTGCCCTCTGTACTGTACAGATGGTAATGTCACCTGCCCTCTCTGACGTGGAGGTGGTCATGTCACCTGCCCTCTTTACTGTACATATGGTCCTGTCACCTGCTCTCTCTGATGTACAGATGATCGTGTCACCTGCCCTCTCTGACATGCAGAAGTTCGTGTCACCTGACCACTGTGACATGCAGATGGTCATGAAAGTGCCCCTCTGGCATGCAGAAGGTCGTGTCACCTGACCCCTCTGACGAGCACATGGTCGTGTCACTTGCCCCTCTAACTTGCACACGTTCGTGTCATTTGCACCATCGGACGTGCAGAAGC
>NW_008424686.1:0-323 GCF_000622305.1 Nannospalax galili | reverse complement strand
TGGTTGACAGGTGCTTGTATACATGTGGGGGGTGGGGAAGGAAAGTAAAAACTGATTAAAATTAGTAAGATTTAGTTTTTTAATTTGGTCCTGGAAATATCTGAAGAGACAAGGAGCAATGGTTAGCACCAAATTAAAAGCTCACTTTTCATTTTTTTTTTCTTCTGCCAGGGATGAACTTGAGAGTGATGGACTCACGAATTGTTTTAAGGCATTTCAATAGCTGTTGGAGTTGCTAGAATCAGTGTCAGTTACCTCTCAAGGGCTTCTACATAAGGAGAGAAAACAAATTTAGCCATCATTTAATTTTTTAGGCTAGAACA
>NW_008424685.1:0-323 GCF_000622305.1 Nannospalax galili | reverse complement strand
CGCCCTACATCTGTCACCCCCTCCAAGGCTCAGGGACCTTAGTGGAAGATTAACAGGAAGATTGTAAGAGCAGAAGAAAGGGGTGGAGTGTCTCCCAGGATGGACTACTGAGGGGCTGCTGGGAGCCATCTCGGGACAGAAGCTGCTAGCCGGGAGTAAGGCAGGACGACGGGTGTGGGGAACATGCAGTAGCTGGGCATACTCAAGGACAGAATGGCCTGGCACTTATGTACCTGGGGCGAGACCGCTGGCCCCTGAGGCATGGGCGAAAGCTAGTGGTGACTATGGGTGTGCCGCTGGAGCCATTGGGTATAGCAGACTCT
>NW_008424684.1:0-323 GCF_000622305.1 Nannospalax galili | reverse complement strand
ACAGCTGGGGCTACAGGGAGACCCTGACTCAAAAAGACCAAAAAAAAAATAGGTGCTAATGGAAGTTCTCGTTCTCCTTTTGGCACTGCTGGGTACAGAATGCAGAGCCCTGTGCATGCCATGCAAGTGCTACACCACTGAGCCCCTCTCTGAGCCCCTCTAATCTCTCTTTCCATGACTGGTCTTTTAGCCACCAACTTAGGCCCCTTCTACAAGCTGTGCAAAGCTGGACCCAAGCTGACCCTTTGTTGATCTTCAGATTCACCCAGATACCTCTCTTGCACACAGTTCTCTGTGACTCCCTGAAGCATGTGGCTTCTCAT
>NW_008424683.1:0-323 GCF_000622305.1 Nannospalax galili | reverse complement strand
TCTCTTAAAGAATTGGATACCGCTGTGGTGTTAATGCAGCTAATGATGACAGATTGGAGTGATGTAGGAAATGTTCTTTCTATTGACCTCCACTTTCTTATATAAGCATCACTCTAGAGGGACAGGTGTCACCTGTAATGGCTTCAGCTATTGGACTGCAGCAGCTGTGCCCTCAGCCCGTGTGTCAGCCTCATAGATTCACACACGGGACTCACACTCTTCAAAGCAGGTGCATTGGTTCCGTTGACTTCTCACCTCAGAGTTTAAGATTTCCATGGCCACTGTAATGCTCTATGCTCAATTTTATGTTATATTTGAAAAAA
>NW_008424682.1:0-323 GCF_000622305.1 Nannospalax galili | reverse complement strand
TTTGTTTGTGTGGACTTGTATGTGTGTACACAGGGTGTGTATGTAAAGACCCCCCTTCCAATCGGCATTGGGCGTCTTTTCCTGGTTGTTGTCCACCTTTATTTTTGAGTCATTTCTCACTGGCGCTGAAGCTCATCCACTTGTGAGGCTGGCTGGATGATGAGCCTCAGGGTCTGCCTCTCTCTGTCACCTGCATGCTGGGGGTAGAGCCACCCCTGGCTTCTTACACAGGTAGGTTCCTGGGATCTGATCTGAGGCCCTCCTGCTTGTAGAGCAGCAGCTTACCTACTGAGCTATCTTCCCAGCCTCTGGATTTTTTTTTT
>NW_008424681.1:0-323 GCF_000622305.1 Nannospalax galili | reverse complement strand
AAGATTTTCACCCTGAATTTCCCAGGTTGGTTGTGACTATTGAACTAAAGAAATTACCCTACCTCATCCTCTTGACTGGATAGGATCATAGGTGTATGCTGCTGTTTCAGGCCCACAGAAGTCAGGTTTGGATCAATCAAGAGGGCTAAGGCTGGGCTAGAGAGATGGCTCAGAAATGAAGAGCACTTGCTGCTCATGCTGAGAAACAGGCTTTGTTCAACATCCAGCATGCACATGGTTGTTCACAGTCTTCTGTAAATTCTGTTCCAAGGGATTCCATGCCTACAAAGGTAATGTGTGAATGTGGTACACTTACATATATA
>NW_008424680.1:0-323 GCF_000622305.1 Nannospalax galili | reverse complement strand
TTCTAAAAGTGTGGGCACCTAGGATTCAAAATACTGGAAGCTTCAGTTTCACTATTTTTGTATAACCTGCTAACATTTCATAAAAACAGAAATAAATTATCAATTATAACTGATAAATTATACAGAACTAAAGTATATATTTTCTACAAAAATGAACATGATTTTCAAGCTAAGAGCACAAAGGCATGAAGGATAAATATTCAATTAAATACTTTGCTTCTAATCATAACTCTCTAGCCAATCAAAGCAAATTTAATATGATCTGCTATCTATTAATGCACTCTAGAGACATGATACTACAGATATCACTATAGTTTTTTTTT
>NW_008424679.1:0-322 GCF_000622305.1 Nannospalax galili | reverse complement strand
GGATTGGGCAAAGGTAAGATGTAAGAAGGAAATGCAGGAGGCTGGAGAGATGGCTCACCAATTAAAAGCACACACTGCTCTTGCAGAGGACCTGGGTTCAGTTCCCCACACTGTCATATCTCATAAGCTCTAGACACAGAGAGAATGCTAGCACATGAGAGAAAGAAGCCATTCATGTGAATTCTGGGCAGATTTTTTATTTTTTCTAGCCCCTCTCCCAGAAGAAACTAGAGGAAATTTATAAGCTGAAGAGAGTCAAGAAGTTATGAGAGAGGGGTCTGGAGAGATGGCTCAGCAGTTAAGAACACTGACTGCTCTTGCA
>NW_008424678.1:0-323 GCF_000622305.1 Nannospalax galili | reverse complement strand
GGTATTCACTCTTTGGCAGGAGGTCTGGGTGTTCAGAAAGTTTGTTCAGGGATGCTGACACTCAGGCCCCAGATCAGTTGCCTTTGTTTATAGGGGTTTGCATCATCTGATGTGCAGACTTGTGGGCCTGGTGTACAAAAAGGAGAAGGCTGGGTCTCAGCTTTGAACATTCACTGTGACGTGACAGAATGTTTTGTAAATGAAGATACACTTAAACATAGGTGCAAATGACTTAGAGCCCTTTCTCTGTGGAGGATTTTGACATATGTGGAGTGAAAAAATAACTTGAATTAGCTCACAGGAACAGAAAGGATAATGATTTT
>NW_008424677.1:0-324 GCF_000622305.1 Nannospalax galili | reverse complement strand
CAGCTGCTGTGTGTTCATTATTGCAATGGCCCTGTCACATCCCGAACTCAGAAACTCCTAGTCTATTTGCCGATCATCCATCTCCTACAGTCTTTTCAGTCCCTTCTCTCTATATGATTATTCTCTCCATTTCACGAAGCAAACCTTAATTCAAAATATGTTCTTTCAAATACACAACATCTAATATCACAGCAGAAGACTTGGATTTCAAAGACAAGGATCCTGTCTGATCACTGATAGCATTGTAAGCAGACTGAGTGAGTACGAATAATTTGTTTCCTAATGATCATTTTCTCTTTTAGTTTTAAATTAGACATGATAAAA
>NW_008424676.1:0-323 GCF_000622305.1 Nannospalax galili | reverse complement strand
AGTTGATAATGCCTTAATGCATCACCTCTCTAGTTTCAGTGTAATATGTTCCATCAAAAAACGCCTTCATCTGTGAAGGTAGGCATTAACTGACACATTCATTGAGATTTCTTTAAAATATAAAACTAACTTGTTCACTCTCATTTTAGAATTAAATGGGAATTATAATTTTGGATGAGCGTAGTCACAACTCCTTCTGATGAAGATGGTAAAGGCTGTTAAGCTCAGAGGACAACATTCTACAACAGCTTCTACAAAGAACTCATAGTGTTATAACTACAAGATGCAAGCAAGATTAATCTAGATGAGGCTAATGTTGACTG
>NW_008424675.1:0-323 GCF_000622305.1 Nannospalax galili | reverse complement strand
CTGCCCAGCACAGAGCCAGCATGCAGTAAGTGCTGGATAAATGCTAATGGTAGTTGCTATCATTATTATGGAAGGGCTGGGCATGTTCTGCCTCAAGGGTCCAACTCCTGCTTCTCTGTCTCCACAAATTCCCAGCCACAGGCACATCATCTCATCATGCTGTGCCTGCCCAACACTGCGGCCAAGTCCATCTCCCCATCTACTCACTCCAGCCCTGGACAAACCTCTAAACACAACCTCAGTACTGAGAGGCTGGGGATGTAGCACTCAGTAGAGTGCTTGCTTAGCATGCACAAAGTCCTGGGACCACTACTCAGCAGCAC
>NW_008424674.1:0-323 GCF_000622305.1 Nannospalax galili | reverse complement strand
GGAGACAAGAGTTAAAGACGGGAAAGGTAAATCAAAGAGAACAAGCAATCCAGCGTACTCACGATACTGGTTGGACTTGGACAAATAATACAGATTTCTCTCACTCCTCTGTAATCTTGTATAATTAACAACCCCCCTACAAATATGCTGTAATGTACCTTTGAAAACATGAATTCTGTCATATATGTTAAGGACTATGAAAGCAAGTTTGTGTCCCCAGATATCCCTAGGTATCAGATCATCCACTGAATCCTGGTCAGTCTATCAGCATCACTCCCTTATATGAAAGACTGCATGAAATCTGGTGTGTGTGTGTGGGGGGG
>NW_008424673.1:0-323 GCF_000622305.1 Nannospalax galili | reverse complement strand
CCATCACAATGTTACAGCATGAATTCACAATGTTACAATATGACATCACAATATTCCCTTGTGACATCACAATTCTCCAATGTGACATCTCAGTGCTCCAAAGTTCCATCACAATGTGACAATATGTGTTCACCATGTTCCATTGTGACATCACAATGCTCCTTTTTGACATCACAATGCTCCAGTGTGCCAACACTATCACCCCATGTACTATTATATAGCTCCAATGTGCCTCAAAATGTTATAAGAATTCATATTGTTCCTTTGTGAAATCTCAATGTTCATTGTTCCATCACTTTGTGAAATTCTGTCATTACCATGGT
>NW_008424672.1:0-323 GCF_000622305.1 Nannospalax galili | reverse complement strand
ACTTAAAATTGTAAGGACAATTAGAATAGCCCAGCTTCCTAATTATTTTTTTTCATTATTCTTGGCAGACAACTGTTCACCAGTTACTTGAGAGCTTTATTGACTAAGACCCTACCTTCTGAGGCGATCTCCCTTGTTTCTTTACTAGCACAAATATTAAGAAAATTCTTATTCAGATTTAACTTCAAACTCTACTAGGCTTATTAGAGTTGTCAATGAACAGTTCCTTCTCATAGCCATTATTGTACCTGGAATCATTGAGTACAGAGGGCCCAGGGTTGAATATTCATACAACACTTCCCAGGTCACAATGAGGATCCAGC
>NW_008424671.1:0-323 GCF_000622305.1 Nannospalax galili | reverse complement strand
AGAGTTCATCGAAGCCGGTACCCACCACAGCAGAGACACCCACCACCTGCCAAGAAGCATCATGAAAGCCACAGAAGGAATGGTTGTACATTTTTAAAGAGTGTGAATTATTGTTTCTCAATGTCATACAACAGGCTTGAACACTTGACGAAATCTCTGGCAAAAAGCAAAGCCCAAATAGAACAAAACAGCAAATCTAGCCAGCAGTCATGAAAATAAGTAATTATCAACACTTAAAGCTATCATCAGGATAAAACAGGTAGTGGGCTCTAGGGCCTATTCCCTATCAAACCAAACCAAATCACTTTCTGTTCTCTCAGTAC
>NW_008424670.1:0-323 GCF_000622305.1 Nannospalax galili | reverse complement strand
AAGACCCAGATGAAAACGTGGACTCTGTAAAGTTTCTAGGATGACAAGATAAGCTATTCTTCTAAGAGCTCACCAACAGCAATTTTAGTCAAACGTATTAGACGTATGCTTATATTGCCATCAAATGATCGTTGTGCTTCCAGGTGGGTTTGTTGAATGAATAACGGATAAATCCTTTTTGAGAGAGCATTGTGCAGTATATTTCTCTCATAAATACCCTGAATCAACTGACCTAATATCATTTTGGAATGGATTAGGATTGCCTATGAATAAAAAATATCTGCACAAAAGCTCCGTATCACATTAGCTAGACCATCTCAGAC
>NW_008424669.1:0-323 GCF_000622305.1 Nannospalax galili | reverse complement strand
CTGGAATGTGAACTGGAAAGAACTGAGGGGATGGATATAGCAAGGGAGCCAGAGGTTCTCTGGAGAAAGTGTCTTCTGTGAGCCGATTTTGAAACATGAGATGGAGAGATTCAGGGTCATAAGCAGAGGGCGAGTTATAAGAAACATATGCCAAGGGGAATGCCAATGGAGTAGGAGACATGGGGAGAGATCCCAAAGTGGGGGTCGACTCCCCCTCTGTAACAGAATTAGAGGCAGGTGGTTGCATTCCCAGAGGCTGTGCCACAGTAGGAGGGAACACTGGCAGCTTCACAGCACCCAGAGGAGGTGCTGGCAGCTGAGTA
>NW_008424668.1:0-323 GCF_000622305.1 Nannospalax galili | reverse complement strand
TCCTCTGCAAGAGCAGCCAGTGCTCTTAACCTGAGCCATCTCTCCAGCCCCGTTCTGTTTCTTCTCTTCAGTTTCCCTTCTCCTTCCCTTGAAGTATCTCCCTAACCGTTAGCCTTTCTGTATGTCCCTGGGCTTCTGTGGAGGCATGGTTGGGTTATTGGTTGGGGATGCCATGCGGAACAGAGCAAGTCTGAGCAGGAGAGAGCCACCCATACAGTCTGCATAAGAGCTTGTGTCTGTATGGAGAAGCAGACGATGCCCAAGGCAATGAGCTCAAAGACAGTCCCACATCCCAAAGGAGCACAGATTTAGTGCTGATGTGA
>NW_008424667.1:0-323 GCF_000622305.1 Nannospalax galili | reverse complement strand
GAGTATTGTGATGTCACAAAGGAACACTGAGAAGTCGTAGGTTAGCATTGTTACGGCACACTGAAAGAATACAATGGCACATGGGGCGATAGTGTTAAATTGGAGCATTGTGATGTCACAAAGGAACAATGTGAATACGTATTGTAAAATTTTGATGGCATTATGTAGCAATATGTAGGCACATGTAGCAAAAGTATTGCCATACTGGAGCACTGTGACGTCACAATGGAGCACTGTGAAAAGACAAAGGAACATCATCACGTTATATTGTTACATTTTAATGGCACTGTGGAGCAACATAATAACACATGGGGCAATAGTGT
>NW_008424666.1:0-323 GCF_000622305.1 Nannospalax galili | reverse complement strand
AAAAAACTCACAAGGCAGGACCACAGCTAGACTCATGGGAAGGGACCATAGCTCAGGTTCAGCTCCTGATTCACGTGGCAGGAACACAACCCTAGCTCAAGGGAAGGGACCGCTTCTCCTGTGAGCTGGAGCTGTGGTCCCCTTATATGAGCCTGATGCTTTGAACCCCTACCGTGAGCCACCAACATTCCTTTGGTTCCACATTCTACAGGCTATAGGCTGATGGTGGAAGAAGTAGACGGAAGACTTCCTGATGTTGGGCAGCAGCTGCCATCTTCTCTGAGTGACACTTTCCCCACAGCCCTCTCCCCTGAGGTCCCAGG
>NW_008424665.1:0-323 GCF_000622305.1 Nannospalax galili | reverse complement strand
TGTGTGTGTGTGTGTGTATGTGTGTGTTTAAGTGTTTTGCCTCTAAGTGTACCATATGTGTGCAGTACCTGTGGAGGCCAGAAGAGAACATCAGATCCCCTGGATCTGGAGTTACAAAGATTTTTAGCTACCATGTGGGTGCCAGGAACCGAACCTGGGTCCTTGGCAAGATTAGCCAATGCTCTTAACCACTGAACTATGTCTCTAAGCCCTATATTTATTTATTTTTATTTTATGTGTGTGAGTGTTTTGCCTATATGTACATAAGTGCACCATGTGCATGCAGTGCCTGTAGAGGCCAGAAGAACTGGAGTTATGGACAG
>NW_008424664.1:0-323 GCF_000622305.1 Nannospalax galili | reverse complement strand
TTTATACTTGCAAAAATGTGTATCTTTGTCTCATTATTGTGACAGTGCTGTTTAAGGTGTTTGATTGTATTTTTTCATTTATCAAATACCATTTAAAACAAAAATATTGTAATTTAAAGATAACTTCATTATGGTGAGAGATTGTTAGATGTTTATTTCTTCCATCAATCTGCTCCGTACATAAGCTACAAAAAGTGTGAATGAGACCCCAAACAATCAAATTAACTTTTAAATTTGAGTTATGAAATTTCAGCATTCCAGCTGCTCCCTGTTCCACTATGTTCCATGAGCTTTATGTGTTGAGGTTCCACTGTAGATGTGTC
>NW_008424663.1:0-322 GCF_000622305.1 Nannospalax galili | reverse complement strand
TGTGTGTGTGTGTGTGTGTGTGTGTGCATGCCACGGTGTGCATTTAGAGGTCAGAGGACAGTTTTGTGGAATTGGGTCTCCTTCCACTTTACATGTATCTGGGGATCCAGCTTGGGTTGTCAGGCTTACACAGCAAGTGCTTCACCAGGTGAGTCATCTTGCCAGCCCAAAACTTTTTAAAAGCAACTTGATGCAGATATAATTCATACGTCATTGAGCTCATCCATTTAAATAATACAGTTGAGCTGGTTTATGCTTGGAATTCCAGCACACAGGAGGCTGGGGCAGAAAGATTGTGACTTTTAGGCCAGCCTTGGCTACA
>NW_008424662.1:0-323 GCF_000622305.1 Nannospalax galili | reverse complement strand
ACCCTTCAGTCATTTATGTGTGCTTTTTCTGATTTTTTAAAATGTAGACACTCAGAGCTATAAGCATCCCTCTTAGAAATGCTTTTATTGTGTCCCAGATGTTTTGTTTTCCTGTATTATCATTTTAATTTAGTTCCAGGAATACTTTTCTTTCGTGATTTCTTCTTTGGCCCATTCATCATTCAGGAGTGTGTTGTTTAGTCTCCATGAGGGTGGGTAGTTACTAGAGCTACTTTTGGTGTTGAGTTTAAGCTTTATTGTGCTGTGGTCTGAGAGAATTCATGGAATTCATTTCAATTTTTGAGTAACTTCCATGGGCTACT
>NW_008424661.1:0-323 GCF_000622305.1 Nannospalax galili | reverse complement strand
TGTATTCTTATCAGTAGATACAGAGCTTCCCCTCCCTCTCTCTCTCCCTCTCTCCTTTCCTCCCTCCCTTTCTCTTTGAAGAGATGAATATCATCTTTACTATAATATGTTCCAAGTCAGTCCCATATTGATGGAAATTAAAGCTGCTGCTTTCCATCCTTCTTTCCAAGGCTGGGCATATGACTCAGTTGGCAAAGTGCTTACCAGTTCCTCCTTCTTTCCCTCCGTCCTTCCCTCCCTCCCCCTTGCAACAAATATCCTTGGAGAAACATTATTTGACCTTTTATTCCACTCACTCCACCCCTGTGTGTGTGTGTGTGTGT
>NW_008424660.1:0-323 GCF_000622305.1 Nannospalax galili | reverse complement strand
CGCCCTATGTGATATTATATTTCTCCAATGTCCCATCACAATGTTACAATACGACTTTACAATGTTCAATTGTGACATCAGAACGCATCAAGGTGCCAACACTATCGCCCCATGTATCATTATATTGCTCCAATGTGCCATCACAATGATACAATATGACTTCACAGTGTTCCATTTTGAAATTACAATGCTCCAATGTGACCTTGCAATGCTCCAATGTGACATCACAATGCTTCATGGTGCCCTCACAATGTTATAATATGACTTCTCAATTGTGGGGTTGCTCCCTCTCCTCGTGGGTCATTGGCCACCAGTCCACGAGG
>NW_008424659.1:0-323 GCF_000622305.1 Nannospalax galili | reverse complement strand
GCCTCTGCCTCCCAAGTGCTGGGGTTAAAGGCATGCACCACCATGCCCAGCGAAGTTTTTATTTTTAAACCTTTGAACAATGGCTGGCCAGGCCTAGCCTCTGCAGAGGACAGAGTGGAGGAGCAGGGAGCCACCCTTTCCAGGCCACCCCAGATAGTTGCCCAGAGGACACTGCCCGCCCTCTAAGACAGGCATGGAGCCTACTCCGTTCCTCCCACCCAGCTCAGGCCACTTCTTTGAGAGTCTGATTCCAGTACTTTCAGTGGCCCCTGCCTTCTGGCTTGCACAGGCCTCCCTCATCAGACAAGCATCAATGAAGCACA
>NW_008424658.1:0-323 GCF_000622305.1 Nannospalax galili | reverse complement strand
ACTGCTATAACTTGCAAAGAGCTATTGTTTTTAATTAAAAATATGTGAAATGCAACAAGATTAACATTCTTGATAACTTTGAAGTTTCAACTTTAACTTTATGGAAGTGTTTTGAGAATTAGAAAAACAACGTATTCTGATGTACTGTGAAACATCGTCCTTAAATTATTTTAGCTTATGCCTGGGAGAACTTTTTAGTTTGTTTTTTAATCAGTAGCTTTCCTACATATGTGAATCAGTAAGTTTTCATCAAGTTTTGATCCTTCCAGTGCTTGTTGTTATTGACAGGTTCCTAAAATACTTTATTCCAAAAATTCCCCCCC
>NW_008424657.1:0-323 GCF_000622305.1 Nannospalax galili | reverse complement strand
TGTATCCAATTCCACAATGGAATTGTGGAAGAGGAGGCAGAAAATTTGTAAGAGCCAGGGCTCGTTCATGAATGTAAGGAGGTGGAGACTTCCAGGCCACTGGAGGCTAACTCAGCAGCGGTGGCATCAAACACAGGGCTGATGTGAGTTCAATTAAATAAAGGCCCAAAGGGCAGGTGAGAAGTAGGTGGCAGGTCAGCACTAGATTTAGAACTATTTGAGACTGATTGCTGCTGGGTGAGGGACAGTATGACTCAGTATGACTTAGATATGACCACTGGGTGGGCTGACTAGACTCCAGTGGACACATTTACACTGAAGGA
>NW_008424656.1:0-323 GCF_000622305.1 Nannospalax galili | reverse complement strand
TGAGGGTTTGGGAGGAGTATAATGTTGACTTCAGTTTTCAAAGGCTCACTATAGTGTTGCAGAGTGGAGAATTCGGACGACACTAGAGTGTGAAGGTAAAGAGGTGTGATAAAGATGGGCAACAGAGTAAACCAGAAGAAAAGACAGGCACCAAATGGTAAACATGACTCAGGACAGAATCCTCAGGGACAAGTGAGAGACTACAGGAAGAGCAGAACCGGCTGCCAAACAGAGAACACCTGTGCAGAAGAGGCCTGGGGCGGGGCTTGAAGAGGGTTAGCATTTCTTATACCTCAGCATCAAACAAAACAGGTCATAAAAAA
>NW_008424655.1:0-323 GCF_000622305.1 Nannospalax galili | reverse complement strand
GTGTTTTGTATCTAATTTTGTGTTTCCTAGATTATTCCTTTATTTATTTTCTTTCTTGCCCCTGGGGTATAGTTGTTTCTCTCTCTGCTCTCTGTATTCTTCAAGTATTCTTTGAAGGACTGGTTTTGTGGACATGTATTCTTTCAGTCTCTTCATGTCATAGAAGATTTTTCTTTCCCCCTCAACTATAATAGACATCTTTACTGGGTAAAGTATTCTGGACTGCCATCTACTGTCATATAGAATTGGAATTACTTTGGTCCAGGCTCTTTTGGCTTTAATAGTTTGCATTGAAAAGTCAGCTGTAATTCTGATGGGCTTTC
>NW_008424654.1:0-323 GCF_000622305.1 Nannospalax galili | reverse complement strand
TTTCCTTTTTCAACTTTATCATGTAAGGATTTGGTAACTGGACATCCATGTGTAAATAGTCTGTTGTTCTCACCGGGGATAAGAAATAAACTATCATTTATGTGATCTTAATAGTCTACTTAGATATTATATTTGAAATATTTTAGCCTTAAGCACTGCGACCTTTATCTTTAATAGAAATTTATTAGTGTATTGTACTGTGTGGTTTCACATCGTTTTGACTTTACATAATTTTTCACATCCTGTATACTATTAAAATGTCTACTGTCACTTCAAAATTGCTTTAGCATTTGCCGTTGAAATCATACAGCGTTGAAGAGGCT
>NW_008424653.1:0-322 GCF_000622305.1 Nannospalax galili | reverse complement strand
AGCTGGGGTGGGCTTTGCTGATGGAACTGTCATCATCATTGCAATCCCTTCCAATACTCCTTTAAGTAATTCCAGTGAGACTCAGTGGTTCACCAAGGTGGACTTTGGTAGTATCCTTACTTTGGTCTGTCATCCATTCCCTGTCTGGGGTAAGCAAACATTTGTTCCCATTCCCCAGGAATAGTGTCCCACAGCATGTTGGAGCACGTGCCTGTAATCCAAGCACAGAGGCTAAGGCAAGGGGCTCACTAGTTCTAGGTCAGCCTGGGCTAGAATGAGACCCTGTCCTGAAACAACAGCAACACACACATGCACACACACA
>NW_008424652.1:0-322 GCF_000622305.1 Nannospalax galili | reverse complement strand
ATGCACAAGATCCATGCACACTTAATCAGATAAAAATCAGCATAGAACTGGGGAAATGGGCAGGTGGCCTCAACCTTAGCCAAGGAACTACTGGCAGCTGATCACAGCTGGGCAAAGGAGAGTTAATCTTTAAGGAAGTGACCAGGCTCCAGAGGATGAACTTCACTAAGTAAAGTAACACAGACTCAGAGAAACAAACAACACATGTTCTCCCTCGTATGTGCATCCTAGCAGCAATTTTACATTAAATTTTTTTTATTTATTATTTTCATTTTGTGTATGAGTGTATTGCCTGCATGTATGTAAGTGCACCCATGTTGTA
>NW_008424651.1:0-323 GCF_000622305.1 Nannospalax galili | reverse complement strand
TAGAAATTTACAGCTATATATGCGCTATGATGACCATAGTTTCCCTTGGAATGATGAAAACAATCAGACTTTCTGTAATTAGGGGCTATGTAAATAAATTAAGGCACAAATATACAAAAATACTGTCAAAAAGGATGGAGACGTTATGTGACATTGAATGATTTCCATGACATGTGACTGAATGAAATGATCAGTTTCAGAAAACATGTTTGTACAAACAGATATGTACACACAATGAATACAAATACACACAAGTGACTCCAGCGATCACTTCTAAGGCATTTTAGAAGGGATACTGCTGAGTAATCAAATACTCTGCACTA
>NW_008424650.1:0-323 GCF_000622305.1 Nannospalax galili | reverse complement strand
TCAGTACCTTCTAGTACTCTGAAAACTAATCAGCATAGATGTAGTTTCAAAGTCAGTACTTGCTTGATTTCTCCTTGTTCATTCTGTAGCTCAGATATGTACTGTCTTCAGCAGTAGGGTCTTACTGTCCAGTTCTGGTGGGTACCAAAGGGCAATGACAAGTCAGGATTGATTGGGGATCTATGGGATATCTCTGGTCAACAACTCTGAAAGACGGAGACAAGTATATGTGGATTTTGCCTGTTTTTTTTTTTTTTTAATCACTTACATTTCTGGCTCCTGAGCAAACAGTGTTGAAATAATGTCTACATTATATCCTTTGC
>NW_008424649.1:0-323 GCF_000622305.1 Nannospalax galili | reverse complement strand
CCCGAGAGTGCATGTTAGATTGCAGATAGCTGAGAAGTAGTCCACATTTATTTTTACATTTGGGGATAAATACCATCAACCAGATAACACTAACAAAATGGACAGAAAGACGTGAACAGGGTAGGTAAGCAAGCAGTGCTTGTGTATTTGTGGTTGAGAAGGCGAGTATTTTGCTTGTGCGTCTTAATTAGATAATTCCCTTTTATATTCAGCAAGTTGTTTGCACAAAAGTGTTGCCTGAGAAAATATTGGTAAGAACTCATTTAGAGAGATAAACTAAAGTGTTGACGATCAGAAGTTTATGAGAAGTATAAGTGAAATGC
>NW_008424648.1:0-323 GCF_000622305.1 Nannospalax galili | reverse complement strand
CAGTAACTCTTGCTTCTTCTGTCCACAGGCGTTGGCAGTGGCAGGCTTGAGACTCCTCCTACAGAGAAGCCATTCCCCCACCACATTCCCCAGGCCATGCCCCATGCCCCCTGTCACTCCAGGCAACCGGGGCAGGCCCCTGCAGCCCATCCCCACCCTACGGCTGGAGGGGGCAGAGTCCAGCGAGAAACTCAATAGTGGCTTCCCATCCATCCACTGTAGCTCCTGGTCTGAGGAGACCACTGCCTGTAGTGGGGGCAGCAGCATGGCCTGGAGAGCCCGGCCTGTCTCCCTCACTGTGCCCAGCCAGGCTGGAGCTCCTG
>NW_008424647.1:0-322 GCF_000622305.1 Nannospalax galili | reverse complement strand
ATTGTCATGTCACCTGCCCTCTTTGACATGAACATGGTCGTGTCACCTCCCATCTTAGTCGTTCATATGGTCATGTAACCTGCCCTCTCTTACGTGCAAATGGTTGTGTCACCTGCCCTCTTTGACCTGAACATGGTCATGTTACCTGTCTTCTCTGACATAAAGATGGTCGTGTCAACTGTCCTCTCTGACGTGCAGATGATCATATCACCTGCCCTCTCTGACGTGCACATTGTCGTGTCACCGGCCCGCTTAGTCTTTCACATTGTCCTGTCTCCTGCCCTCTTTGACGTGCACATGGTCGTGTCACCTGCCCTCTCTG
>NW_008424646.1:0-322 GCF_000622305.1 Nannospalax galili | reverse complement strand
TGGGTGCACTTACCTACATGCAGGCAATACACGCACACACGTAAAATAAAATAAAAAAGAATAAATAATAAATAAAATATTTTAAAAAGTGGATCTGAACTCAGAGGACACTAGTTCCCCTAGTTATCTATTAGAACCATTTGTCTCCCATAACTGTGCCAATAGATCTCTCTTGTCTCCTCAATCTGTGGAGATGGAGCTGTGTGTCCTTACCCGGTGCTGATGGAAGGGATTCAGGAACCTTGCCATCCCTGCCCCTATTCTCCCCATGGGCCATTTCATCCATAATATCTCATTCATCCAAAGTCCCTGTTTCTTCTCA
>NW_008424645.1:0-323 GCF_000622305.1 Nannospalax galili | reverse complement strand
AACCTTAGGACAAGAATTATGTATCACCACCCCTCATGCCATCGAGGGAGTTCTCAAGCAGCCACCCGATTTCTGGTTGAGCAATGCCCGAATGATTCACTCTCAGAGCTTGCTTCTTAACCCCCCAAGGATTCGTTTCCTCCTGAGCACAGTCCTCAATCTGGCCACCCTGCCAGCCAATCTGGACCTGGACATGCCCTTGCATGACTATGCAGGGATCTTGAGCCAAATACTCAGGCTCAGGACAAACCTGACCGATCAGCCACTTCCTCATGCAGAAGCCACTTGGTTTACTGATGGCAGCAGTTTCGTGCAGAATGGAC
>NW_008424644.1:0-323 GCF_000622305.1 Nannospalax galili | reverse complement strand
GTATTAAAAATAAGGGGCTTGGGAGATAGCTTGGTCCATGAAATACTTGTCATGACAATATGAGAACCCAAGTTTCAGCCCCAGAACGCATTTAAAAAACTGGGTACAGGGGCTGAGAGATGGTTCAGTGGTTAACAGCACTGGCTGCTCTTGCAAAGGACCCCTGTGTTCAGTTCCCAACACTCACATGACAACTAACAATCATCCATATCTTCAGTTCCAGGGAATCCAAAGTCCTCTTCTAGTTTCTGTGGTCATTGCATGCATGATGCACTTACATACATGCAGGCAAAACACACATACACATAGCATTTAAATAAATA
>NW_008424643.1:0-318 GCF_000622305.1 Nannospalax galili | reverse complement strand
TTCAGCTCTGGAAACATCTTCAGCTGACCCCCATCACAAGTGACCCCACCTGTTCACAGGAAATTTCCAAGCATCCTTTTCCTCACCAAATTGAGCAAGGCAGGTGATCAAGCTGCCCAGGTTACCCCATGAAATGCATATGCAAGCACATGCATAACACAATTCATGGTCCTTTGAAAGCCCAGTCACTTAGCATGAGAGCAGTGCAACAGCTCTCTCTGATGGTGCTTCAACAGTCTCTTCTCAGGGCTTCACTTATGCCAAGAAAGCGCTCTATCACATTCTTTGTGTGTGTGTGTGTGTGTGTGTGTGTGTGTG
>NW_008424642.1:0-323 GCF_000622305.1 Nannospalax galili | reverse complement strand
ACAGTATGACTTCACAATGTTCAAATTTGACTTCACAACGCTTCAATATAATGCCAGAATGCTACAACTTGCCAACACTAACTCCCCAAGTGCTATTATATTTCTCCAAGGTATCATCACAGTGTCAACAATATGCCTTCACAATATTCGACAGTCACAACACAATCCTCAACTGTGACATCACCATGCTCCATGGTGCTGTCACACTATTACAATTTGACTTCACAGTGCTTCATTGTGATGCCACAATGATTCAAAGTGTTGTAACAATGCACGAATGTGACATCACAATGTACAAATATGACATCAAAATATTCCAAAAT
>NW_008424641.1:0-323 GCF_000622305.1 Nannospalax galili | reverse complement strand
GTTCATATGCAAAGAATGCAAGAATACATGTTAAGAGACACAAAAGGCCATGTATTGCATGACTCCATTTATACACATACCAAGTCAAATTCTTTTTTTGTGTCATGTATGTCCTTTTCCCATTTTCTTGCCCTTTTTTTTCTTTTAAAGACAAAAATCTCTTATCTGTTTGGTTGTTAGCCTGAGCATTTAACGGCTGAGCTATCCCTCCAGCCCCAAAGACAAAGTCTCATATAACCCAAGGAGACCTTGAGCTTGCTATGCTCCTGCCTCAGTCTTCTGACTACCAAGACCATGTCTGGCCTTAGATCTTCCCTTTCCTC
>NW_008424640.1:0-323 GCF_000622305.1 Nannospalax galili | reverse complement strand
AGATTAAAGTCAGAACCGTTGGCTGAAATATCTAATCATGAAATCCTCCAGAGTATTAGGGCATTACAGACAGTACAGGAGCATCTCTACCCCCTGATCTGGCACATGCACGAACTGCCCCCAGCTACTCCACATCCTTACCGACCTGGAGACATTGTCTGGGTAAGACACCATCAGAAGGAGACACTGGCCTCTTTGTGGAAAGGACCATTCACTGTGATCCTAATGACTCCCATGGCAGTGAAAGTAGATGGACTCCACACCTGGATTCATCACTCGCACGTCAAGCCCACCCAAGCTGACCGAGAAAAATGGAGAGTCCA
>NW_008424639.1:0-323 GCF_000622305.1 Nannospalax galili | reverse complement strand
AACTTTCTTTTGCTTTTGCAGCACTGAACCCATTGTGATTGCTAAGGCAAGGACTCTACCACAAAACTACATCCCTAGCCCCTCTTTTCCCTTTTATTAATTTACATGTACCACAACAGCACCCACTTTTGGGTTCTGCTCCTTGTTGGGTTTTAGAAATGTACAAACTTTATAATATGCAGAAAAATCAAAAAAGAAGAACAAGTTTAATTGATTAAATGTGCCATATTATTAGAGAAACAAAAGAATCGAGAAATCCAGGACAGAGTTCAGGCAAAGGAAGGTAGGGAGAAAAGTGATATAGAAATGAGAGAAGGAATTTT
>NW_008424638.1:0-323 GCF_000622305.1 Nannospalax galili | reverse complement strand
AATTATAAAGACTGAATTGTATATCAATATGTTACAGTTGAGCACATTGGATAATGACAAAAATTTAATATAGTTGTATTGAATTATATATCAACATATTTTGACAAAAGTATAACATATTGTAGTGACTTTAAGATACATTTTAATGAATTTTTATGATTTAGTCCTTCTTTCTTTGCATTTTCAATGACAAAATGTTTGTTCCCATTCTACATATTCAAAATTCCAAAGTAAAATAGTTTATTTTAAAGAACTTGTCTCTGTTTAGTTTGTTACAGCAGCTGCCCACGCCAAATGCTGTTCTTCTGAAAAAACTTTTTGAA
>NW_008424637.1:0-323 GCF_000622305.1 Nannospalax galili | reverse complement strand
TTGTTGTTGTTGTTGTTGTTGTTGTTGTTTGAGACAGGATCTCTCACTGCCATGAAGTTCACCAAATAGGCTAGACTGACTACTGAGTGTCGGGGATGTAAATGTCTCTGCCTCCCCAGAGCTGGGATTATAAGTGCATCTGTACCTGATTTTTTTCCATGGGTCCTGGGGGTCAAAATTGGGTCCTTATGCTTATGTGATAAGTACTTTACCCACTGAACAATCTCCCAAAAGCCTTTTCTATCCCCCTATATTTTTGTACGATTAGTTGATCCCCATGTGGATGGTGAATATAATTTTAATTCTTAAGATGTCAGAGTTTT
>NW_008424636.1:0-323 GCF_000622305.1 Nannospalax galili | reverse complement strand
CCAGGGTTGGTGATCGAAGTGGAAGAATGGTCTTCACTGCATAGTCTCCTTATTTTGACAATTCTATAAAGGATGAAGCTGGGATGGTTTGAATGAGGTGCCCACCATAGTCTCACGTATTTGAACACTTGGTTGGTGGTGCTGTTCTGGGAATCCCTAGGAGGTGTGGCCCTGCTGGAGGAAGTGCATCACTGGGGGATGGGCTTTCAGAGTTCTAGTCTCATCCCAATTCCAGACTCTGCTTCCTGTGCCTGCTTGGAGACGTGAGTGGTCCACCTCCTGCTCCAGCAGCCTCCTGCCATGCCTCCTGCCCTGAGGGACTC
>NW_008424635.1:0-322 GCF_000622305.1 Nannospalax galili | reverse complement strand
GCTCGTCAGAGGGGGCAGGTGAAATGACGATCTTTATGGCAGAGAGGGCAGGTGACATGAACATCTTTACGCTAGAGGGGGCAGGTG
This sequence comes from Nannospalax galili, assembly GCF_000622305.1. Lineage (NCBI taxonomy): Eukaryota > Metazoa > Chordata > Mammalia > Rodentia > Spalacidae > Nannospalax > Nannospalax galili. The sequence continues at coordinate 235 of NW_008424635.1, read as the reverse complement.
ACACGACCATCTGCACGTCAGGGGGCATATGACACTACCACCTGCACGTCAAAGGGGAAGGTGGGACGACCATGTTCACGTCAGAGGGGGCAGGTGATACGATCATGTGCATGTCAGAGGGGGAAGGTGACACGACCATGAGAACATCAGAGGGGGGAGGTGACACGACTGTCTGCATGTCAGATGAGCAGGTGACAAGACTATCTGCCCGTCAGAGGGGGCAGGAGACACGACC
>NW_008424634.1:0-323 GCF_000622305.1 Nannospalax galili | reverse complement strand
CCTAAAAAGTAGCTGCCACCCAGCTACATGAGTCCTTAGTCACCCCTAAAACGATTCACCTCTCTGCCAACTCTCGATCCCCTGAAAGCAACCCTGCTAGAGAAAGGAATCAAAGCTGTGCTATCTGACCTCCTGCCTGCTGCCAGGGTCTCACCAGGTTGAGGCTGCCCTGCAGTGGGCTATGGAGGCCCTGGGGGCGGAGCGGCCAAGGGAGGGGCTTGGCCCCACTTCCCTCCAAATCAAGCATGCCTATGACTCAGCCCTCCAGCTTGGGGCTCAAGGTGGCTCCTAGACACTGGGGTGGAGTAAGGAGAGAGTGCAAG
>NW_008424633.1:0-322 GCF_000622305.1 Nannospalax galili | reverse complement strand
TATTGAGAGAGGGGACAGAAGTTGCTGAGCAGAATGGAAATAGATGTAGGATAGACATACCACAAGGGATAACCTTGAAGTTTATTATCCAGGCTGGAGAGATGGCTCAGCAGTTAAGACCACTGGCTGTTATTGAGGAGGACCTGAGTTTGATTCTCAGCACTCACATGTTGAGAAACAACTGTCTGTAACTCCAGTTCCAGAGGACGCTGACACTTTATTTTTCAAATATTTTTAAAATTATTTTTACCTTATGTGTATGAGCATATTGCCTGCCTGTGTGTAAGTCCACCCATGTTGTGCTATGCCTGCAGAGGTCAGA
>NW_008424632.1:0-323 GCF_000622305.1 Nannospalax galili | reverse complement strand
GCCTGATCACACAAGATAGAGGTCTTGATATATAGTGACTTGGAGATAAAAAATAAATTTTGCAGTGGAATTAGTTCCGTTGCATTTTGTAATTACTGTGTGGAATAGATCCTTAGAGCCCCTAATAGTAGGGATTTATAGTGAGCTTTAGAAAGTTAACATACTTTGCCAAAGTAGCAAGTAGGCCTTTTTCCTTTGTGAGTCTGATGTTCTACTTTGTGGTCATTTGACCTTACTGTGCTTTGCTAAAGAGAAGAAATGAGTAAGGAAGAAAGACTTGCTTAATGCAGCACAGAAGCCCAGACTTCTTAAGATTTTTTTTT
>NW_008424631.1:0-322 GCF_000622305.1 Nannospalax galili | reverse complement strand
CCCTCCTAGGCAGAGGAAGGATAAAACAGTACGGCATCTCACACAAAGCAGCAAGCCCTTGGCCACCACAAAACACCCTCTCTCTTATGCCACAGCCTCTGCCCAGCCTTTCCACTGCCCACAGGAATAGTGAGCCTGCCATGGCACAGCCGCAGGCAGAGTAGTATGGAAGACCAAGGGGCCAAAGAGCAAGCTCTGGAGTTGAACAAGATGGCATCAACCCTGGCTTCTCTTAAGTTCAGCCTCCAGCCACACTATGACTCTATATCAACCACTGACCCCTCCATTCCTGCCAGTGGTCAGAACATGTGGGCCACATCGG
>NW_008424630.1:0-323 GCF_000622305.1 Nannospalax galili | reverse complement strand
GACATGTTGTCTAAATTCATTCACTGCCCTGTGCTCAGATACTTCAAGTGCTTTACTCAGCCTTAATCTCACAACACACATCCTTATTTTCTTTAAGAGGTTGTCTTCAAACTAACAAATATAAGTCATACCAAATATCTGGTTAGTATTCTGTATAGCACCACAAATCTGGATATTTGGTAATTTTATATTAAAAATTATCTTAGTTTCTTTTCCTATAGCTTTGATAAAAACAACATGAAAAAATAATTAAGGGGAAAAGAGATGGTTCACTGTTCAAGTCACACTCTACCACAGTGGGGAAGCCACAGAGCCAGGAGCTT
>NW_008424629.1:0-322 GCF_000622305.1 Nannospalax galili | reverse complement strand
TCAGAGCTGCTTTAGGAGATGGCCAGAGGCTGGTTTCAGAGACCTTGCTTGAGAATCACCTCATGTCCAGTCCTATTTTGCCTGGGACGGACCTTCAGCCTTCGGGAGAGGGGAGCACAGGATATGATGCTCCTTTCTTATCTGAAATGTCTGAGTCTGAAACCCTGCAGTATCATTTCTTCTGCTCACTTTTTCGTCAGTGTTCTCTCGTCATTAAGCGTGCAGGGGGACATGCCCTGCTCCTGGGGTTAAAGACTTTAGTTTCCAGCTATTCCCTCACCACCATTAAACCCCAAGCTTGAGTTGTGATGTGGCTCTGTAG
>NW_008424628.1:0-322 GCF_000622305.1 Nannospalax galili | reverse complement strand
TCTCTGGTCTTTGGACTATCGGCCCTAAGTAGAGGTGGACAACGGGTTTCAGATGTCAGCAGGACAACTTAAAGATCGGGAGCAGGGGCTGGGGTGATGGTTTAGTGGGTAAAACAGCTGCTGCCAGCAGGGGCACCTGAGTCCCAGACCCACAACAACCATGTAAAAAGCTGGGCATGGTGACACATGCCTGTAATTCTCACCCTGGGAGGCAGAGACAGGAGCATCCCAGAGGCCCACTGGTCAAGCACTTAGCCAAATCTGAGAGCTCCAGGCTTGGTGAGAGACCCTGTCTCAAAGAGATAAGATGGAAGGGGCAGGG
>NW_008424627.1:0-322 GCF_000622305.1 Nannospalax galili | reverse complement strand
TAAGGGTGTATGTGTGTCAGTGAGCTTGCGACAGCACATACATGCAGGTCTAAGAACAGTTTGCAGGAGTCTGGTGTTTCCTTCTACAATCTCGGTTCTGGGGATTGAACTTGGGTACCCAGGGTTGTACAGCAAGTGACTTTACCTACTGAGCCATCTTGCCAGACTCTTTAGTGCTGGTATCCAAATCTATGGACTCGTGTACACAAGGTAAGCAAGCTACTACTGAGCTCTGTCTCTAGCCCTGACTCTTTAGGGTCTTCATCACATAGACAATGCAAACGACAAACACTGAAAAATTAAAAGTTCACGGTGCAATGCA
>NW_008424626.1:0-322 GCF_000622305.1 Nannospalax galili | reverse complement strand
TGGCTAACTGAAACTGTGGAAAATGAAACTGGATTGGGGGTGGGGTGGAGGGGGCTCCCGATGACCCTTGTCATTCCCACGAGTCTGTGACCGAGCACAGTTCGTTAAGCTCTAAACAAGATTTTCCCTCCACAGTGTCATTAACCATGTGCCCGGAAGCTGCCTGGTCTGTTCTCTAACAAGATTTCTGGGTCTGTTTCAGGCGGAGGCCAGACTTGCAGCAAAGCGTGCTGCCCGTGCCGAGGCTCGAGAGATCCGGATGAAGGAGTTGGAACGGCAGCAGAAGGAGGTAGCGGACCTGGGGTTCCTGGTTGGCTCTTTT
>NW_008424625.1:0-322 GCF_000622305.1 Nannospalax galili | reverse complement strand
TTTTTTTTTTTTTAATCTTACCCAAAACAGTTTATTCACTGCACCTCTCCAACCTGTATGAGCCAACATCATCTGGTTCCCCTGGTGATGATGGTGCTTCTCAGCAGTCACCTGCCAGAAGCAGCATTTTGTTAAAAGTTAGATCTTGCCAGCCATGGTGGTGCATGCCTATAATCCCAGCGTGCAGAAGGTGGAGGCAGGAGAACCAGAACTCATGATCATCCTCAGCTACACTGCCCTTGGTTCTACCTTGCCAGTCCCTCTGCCATGATCCCAGATTTGCTTTAGTAACTTTTTCTCTGCTGTAAAAATTTTGATAACA
>NW_008424624.1:0-322 GCF_000622305.1 Nannospalax galili | reverse complement strand
ACAGCCATGTTTGTTGCTGCTCTTTTCACAACAGGTAAGAAATGGAAACAATCTCATTGTCCCTCAACTGCTGAATGGGTAATGAAAATGTGGTACATTTATACAATAGAGTTCAACTCACTGGTAAAGGAAAACATCAACATAAAATCTAAAGGTAAACAGATGGAACTAGAAGCTTTTATACTAAGTGAAGTAACACAGATTCAGAAAAACAAGCGAAATACTTTCTCTCTCATTTGTGGATCTTAGGACCAAATCCTAGACAAGAGCATATATCCTAATGTAACCACAGGAACCAAGAAAATAGGAAGGAATCATGGGG